>NW_019420020.1:0-7299 GCF_000390285.2 Anoplophora glabripennis
TAAACTTTCCTTTTATTTTATTCCTTCGTTTGAATATTTCCAGCTCCCGTGTCTCTTTAATGCAATTGAATCTGTCCCAGCATTAACCAAAATGGTCACAGAGGACCGACGGATACAATCTGCATTTGCACCAAGCTGATGTATTCCTACTACTTGCCTGCAGCCTATCCCATTTGAATATTTAAAGAAAAAGCGGCAACTTTCAAAATTTTCTAGGCGGCATGCCATATTTTCTAGACAGTGGCATATAAGTTTCGTTTGTTACAAATAATGATCTCGGCTTTTTCGTTTTATTATCCGATATTTTAATCAAAAACTGTGATCCTAAATCATCTATGTCATTAGAATTTAATTAATACAGTTCATCACGGTGACATGGAGCGGCAACATCAACCATTAAGGCAACGTAAAAAGGAAAAACCGATATCGGAATATTCGAAAGTTTTCACATCTAAACGTACCTTATTTGCTAAGTATACAGAGTGTCCCGTTCATGTTTCAAAAAAACTTGTGTGCAAGTTCCTTATGGAAAAATAATAGGGGTAGTTCATGTAAAGTTTTTTTCTTAGACGCACGTTTTCGAGATACTACGAGAGCCAGCGACCTTTTTTGATGACCAAAAGAGCAAAAGCTGAAAAGATTTCCTACGCTCCATTTGGTGTCACTAGTAAGAGAATCGACCTCCAGCTCGCGCACTTCCGGGGGGTATAGTTGCGGCAGCCTCTCAAACACGTAAAATAATAAAATAAAAAAACTAATACCGCAAAAGCTGAAACTTTGTCTACAAGTTAATTATGTTATAAACAAAAGAAAAAACGCAATCCGCCAACTTTAGAGTGGGGGGTTATGCCTCAGCTTTTCACCTAAACAAGTCAAAAATATGCGCTAGGTAAACTGATACCGCAAAAGCTGAAATTTGGTAAAGTAATAGTCAACTTAACCAGTTATACGAAAAAAATGGTCCGCTGAAGTTTTTGTGGTGTATAAGTGCTCAGCTGACGAGTTGAAGGCGCAGCACATCGCTATACGCGCGGGCGCGTTGCATCTTTAACTTTATCAGCTGAGCACTTTTCCCTCACTAAATATAAAGCTGAGTATTTTTTTCATTTAACTTATTAAATTAGCTATTGTATTAACAAATTTCAGCTTTTGCGGTATGAGATATCTATAATTTTTCCATTTTTTAAGTCTTAGTAGTAATTATATAAAAATATTCAACTTTTTTTTGAATATTTATTTACAGTAAACGT
Source organism: Anoplophora glabripennis (assembly GCF_000390285.2). Classification (NCBI taxonomy): domain Eukaryota; kingdom Metazoa; phylum Arthropoda; class Insecta; order Coleoptera; family Cerambycidae; genus Anoplophora; species Anoplophora glabripennis. The sequence goes on from NW_019420020.1 coordinate 1,251, forward strand.
TATGTATGAAAAAATTTAATCTATTTCATCTTCCGATTCATCACCCTCAAACTCATTGTCGCTGGAGTCAATGTCGATTCCTGCCATTTCTTCCTCATCATCTGTAAATATATAATAATAATGGTAATAATAACAACCACGGTAGCGAAGTCGGTCGAGCATGCCGTGGCAGGCATTTCTCGGCCAGACTTCCTATTCTGGTCCGGGTTCGATCCCTGGTGTCGGCACTGGCAATGTCGATGGATAAAGGGTGTTTGTCCGCGTTTTTTCAAGTGTAACACCCTTCCGCACAGCCTCTGGCTTTGGATTTGGGGGTTGTCTCATTTCTGTGGTGTGTTTTATGTTATATTTTTAAAAAAACGTTAATTATAAAAAATAATTACATATAGTACGAATATTTTTAAATATTTTTAAATTGTATTTTACATATATGTAAATTAAATAATCAAAAATTTACACTTAAATAATTAAATTTCATTATAGCGCGAAATATATTAGTATATTCTAACCTCTACTATTTCTTTGTTCATCCTCGATAATTATATCTCCAAGGGAAGAGGGCAGCTGTTCACCCTCGAACCATTTAAAAATAAATTTGTTCCCATTCTCTTTGCAGCCGAAATCAGTCGGATATAATTCTGTTGGGACCTGAAGATGAGCGTGTGCCCAAATATTTGCAATATACGTTGTCCGCAGCAAATGTTGGTGCAGTTCAATTTTGCAAGGCGGTAGAGCTGATCTGTCGATATTATTTTTTGGCAAATGGAATATGTCATCGTTTCTTAAAATATTATATGTCTTCAAAAATGTTGCAACTCGAGCCTCGTTGACTTTGTTAATTTTTTTAAATCCATACATTCGACAAACATATTCTTCTATACTATCAAATGTATTCTGCATCCCTCCATCAGGTACGTTGCTTAATTTAATAAAACTATCGATGAAAACTTCAGAGTTGCGTAAAAGCTTATAGGGCCGAGTTTTTCCTTTTTTGAAAAATGATGGGTTGTAATCGCAACCTGTGAGGGCATGAAAAGCTGGCAGTGCTGCGCTTAATTTAGGGCCTAGTGTTTTATATAGATGACTTATGTTAATAAAACGCTGATTATTACCGACTCCGGCTTCCATTGAAACTTTAACATTAGGATTACTTATGGCACTCATGTTAGCCAGATTGGAGTAGGAGAGGGGACGTATTGGATGCTGGGACCCATGACGTTCAGGTGAGGAAAAAGGAATCTTTCAAACTATGAACCGAATATCCAGTTTTGTACTCATGCGATTGTAATTTCCGAAGTGGTTATCTAACTTTATCTATATGTACATTACATACATATATTTACTGTTTATAATTTTGTTATGCAAACATAAGTATTTAAATGTGAATATTTATTAAAATTCTTTGAATTGAAAAACTCGTGAGATCATTTATTGTAAATAAATATTCGAAAAAAGTTGTATATTTTTATATAATTACTACTAAGACTTAAAAAATAGAAAAATTATAGATATCTCATACCGCAAAAGCTGAAATTTGTTAATACAATAGCTAATTTAATAAGTTAAATGAAAAAAATACTCAGCTTTATATATAGTGAGGGAAAAGTGCTCAGCTGATAATGTTAATGATGCAACGCGCCCGCGCGCATAGCGATGTGCTGCGCCTTCAACTCGTCAGCTGAGCACTTATACACCACAAAAACTTCAGCGGACCATTTTTTTCGTATAACTGGTTAAGTTGACTATTACTTTACCAAATTTCAACTTTTGCGGTATCAGTTTACCTAGCGCATATTTTTGACTTCTTTAGGTGAAAAGCTGAGGCATAACCCCCCACTCTAAAGTCAGCGGATTGCGTTTTTTCTTTTGTTTATAACATAATTAACTTGTCGACAAAGTCTCAGCTTTTGCGGTATTAGTTTTTTTATTTTATTATTTTACGTGTTTGGGAGGCTGCCGCAGCTACACCCCCCGGAACTGCGCGAGTTGGAGGTCGATTTACTTACTAGTGATACCAAATGAAGCGTAGGAAAAATTTTCAGCTTTTGCCAAATAACTAACTCAAAACGGTTGCTGGCTCTCGGGTTATACTGTGTGTGGAAGTTGTTACTTTCCAAATGATTTTCCTTAATTATCTTTACATCGGCTAAAAATAAAAATGTCAAAATTTGTACACGAATAAACATCAACTGTGCGTTAAGAATAATGTGCAAACGGTTTCTTTCTGAAAAGCAGTGTAGCCGATACAGGTAATTGAAGGGATACAATCGAAAAAAGATGTGTTAAAAGTCAAAATTTATTACATTTGTAAACGGTTCTGTAAACTCTAAAGCATACTACAAAAAAAAAGGTATACTTGTCGAAATTCGGTAGCATGTACCATTTTCGATAAAAATGAAGTCCATTCAACAATTGTGTATTTTAGTAATGGTAGTGTAGTATTTTACAAAATCTAAAATTAGTTATTACCAAAATCTGTTTATTTTGATTTACATTTTTAAATGTTAGTTTACAAGCTGACTCTTTAAATAAATTTTAATTTTTTTTTTCGTTAATAAAATGTTTTGCAATTTAACTGTTTTATGTGATACGTAAGAAATTAAAATTATAGTCTTAAATGTTGGTAGCTAAATGTCTTCAGCTCATTCAATGATAAAATCCTCTTTTAATTTAATATTTTGTTAATGTATTTGTGCCGGTTTATGTGAGCATAAAAACTGAATTCTTCTAGAAAATGGTACATGCTACCGAATTTCGACAAGTATACCTTTTTTTGTAGTATGCTTTAGAGTTTACAGAACCGTTTAGAAATGTAATAAATTTTTACTTTTAACACATTTTTTTCGATTGTACCCCTCCAATTACCTGTATCGACGACACTGCTTTTCAGAAAGATACTGTTTGCAGATTATTCTTAACGCACAGTTGATGTTTACTCGTGTACAAATTTTGACAATTTTTTTCTTCAGCCGAATTAAAGATAACTAAGGGAAACCATTTGGAAAGTAACACACTGTATCTCGAAAACAGGGCGTCTGAGAAAATCACGTTACATAAACTACCCCTATTATTTTCCCATGAGGAACTTGCACACAAGTTTTTTGAAATGTGAACCCTGTCTACTACCTGGTGCTTGAGACTTTGGTTTAATAGTTGATATATCTGAGGGTTGCTTTCGCCGTACAGCAAAAATAAAACGCTTTCTCAACGGTACAAATAAAGTATTTTATTTGAAAGCAAAACTTGTGAAAAAAAGACGTGTTGTCGGTTTTAGTGTTTGGTGGAGAGTCCCTCTGTGTGGAGTCTTTCGTAGGTATATGAATAAGCATCTGGTCGCCGGCGCCAGTCCGCCGTAGGCCCTTCCTGGAACGCTGGTGCGTTCGGCGGCGTCTCGCTAGCGCTCTTGACGTTGTACTTAAAAGTGGGTCATGTCAAATGTACCCACATATCAATTTTGTACAAAGTATTGCTCTCAACATGGATTAATTTGATTATAACGTAGATGCCTTCAACTCTGTAGATAAATCGAAAAATTATGCAATCATAACATTTTCGGATCGGGAAGTCGAAATTTTTTTCCAAGGCATTGAGTCTTGAAGCGTTCGTAAGCGAATGCATACTTTTCTCTAGATTTGTTTGGTAATAAATTTAAAGTCACATTTTTGCAGCTGCTACTGACTCTGATGGTGTCCCGACACCTGAACATCATCACCACCGTCCATTTCAAATAATTTTTAATATATTATGTTAGCACTTATAACGAGCGATCAAATAAAAACGTGGTCAAGTTGGTTCTGAAAATTTGGACGTAGGGCGTAGCGTACAACAAATGAACTTAAACGTCATCTGTCAAAGCGCTATATCGTCGCTATCAATTTGAATATTTTCGTTTTAAAAAGCGTTTAAAATGGTGTTTTCTCAAGAACAAAAAGTGTTTATCATAGAGTCCTACTTTAGAAATGGACGCAAGATTGATGGAATATGGAAGTATTCTATTGAGGAATGTTTCATAGAATTTCAAAATCAATTTCCCGGCGTTGTTGAGTACAAAATTTTTCAAAGTGCAGTTCAGCGTTGTGTTAATGTTTTTCGTGAAACGGGCAGTGTAACAAGAAAAGAAGGAAGCGGCCGACCTAAAAAGCGGACTGAAGAATTAAAAGAAAATGTCCAACAAATAATGGAAAATGCGCCAAGAACTTCTGTACGTGTTTTATCACAAATGGTGGGAGTATCAGTCGGTACCTGCCACACAGTGTTAAAAAAAGATTTGCGTTTGTTCTCCTATCGTTTAACTTGTCAGCAAGAACTTCATGAAGTTGATTTTCCGCGACGGGCTGTATTTTGTGAATGGTTTTTAAACAACTACGGTGAACTTCATAATATCACCTTTTTTTCTGATGAAGCCTGGTTTCATTTAAGTGGTTACGTAAACTCACAGAATATGAGAATGTGGTCTTCTGAAAAACCAGATAACTTTTTTGTCGAGGGCCCTCTACACGCTCAAAAAATTGGAGTTTGGTGTGCTCTCAATCGAAGGAGGATTTATGGACCTATTTTTTTTAATGGTACTCTTACTGCGCAAAGGTATAGAGAAGAAATTATCGCTCCTTTTGTTAACCAGCTGGAAGAAAACGAAATTACAAACTTTTACTTTCAACAAGATGGCGCAAGGGCACATACGGCAGGCGAGACGATGAATATGTTGAGGGAAGTTTTCCAAAATCGACTAATAAGTCTCAATGCTGAACATGAATTTCCACCGAGGTCATGTGATATTACGCCGTGTGATTTCTTTTTGTGGCCTTACCTTAAAAACACTATTTTTGAACTGCCTATTCCTGATTTAAACCATCTGCAGGCTCGACTTATAGACAAGATTCGTGAAATTAACAATACCCCGAGCATCTTAGAAAATGTCTTTAATTCTTTGAGGAACAGGTGTGAAAAGTGCTTGGAACAAGGAGGGGGACACTTTCAGCAGCTGCTTTAATTTATTGTTATAACAAGGAGGGGGACACTTTCCGCAGCTCCTTTAATTGTTTGTTATTGTTATCACGATTATTCTTTAAAATAAAGTTATATAGTCATTAACGTTATTGAAACTGACAGCTGCTATACAGCTCGTTGAGAAATGAGGTTAAGTTGGTCGCTATAAGGTACTCCCTACGTCCAATGTGTCAGAGCCAACTTCGACCACGTTTTTATTTGAACGCTCGTTATATTAAAACGAATTTAACTTATCACAACAATAAATAAACAATGGAACGATTTCATAAGCAATTAGATTGTAATTAAAATCATCTGATTGATTTAATATCATGCTTTTTATATTTTTTGCTTCCCATTATGTTTTATCATGTAGTATAAGTAATGTAGCTTTAATATTATTTTATCAAAAGAAAATGCAATGGAAGCACACCGCAGGTATAAAACCAACTGTGTGCTTCACGTGCGCCAGTCTGTATCAAGCACGCAATAAACTTGTTCTCGAAAGCTCTGCTCATTATTCTAAGGGCCCAAATCCCAAGTACGAAATTTGAAGAAATGTTAGGTAGGTACGCATAAGTAAACATTTCTCAGTTCACATTAATTAATTAATATTGTTTACGATTTTAGAAAAAAATAGTATGTGTACTTCGTAGTAAAAGCACACAGACACAATTTGCATTAGCGTCCGAGAATGTATTGATTTTACTATTAGGTACACAATATACGATTTTATCNTTTTTTGTCGAGGGCCCTCTACACGCTCAAAAAATTGGAGTTTGGTGTGCTCTCAATCGAAGGAGGATTTATGGACCTTTTTTTTTAATGGTACTCTTGATGTGCAAAGGTATAGTGAAGAAATTATCGCTCCTTTTGTTAACCAGCTGGAAGAAAACGAAATTACAAACTTTTACTTTCAACAAGATGCCGCATGGGCACATACGGCAGGCGAGACGATGAATATGTTAAGGGAAGTTTTCCAAAATCGACTAATAAATCTCAATGCTGAACATGAATTTCCACCGAGGTCATGTGATATTACGCCGTGTGATTTCTTTTTGTG
>NW_019420021.1:0-7266 GCF_000390285.2 Anoplophora glabripennis
TTTCTAGAGGTATTTTTGAAAATTGTTTGAGAATAAAATACTGATCTTACTGATTTTTTCCAGAACTGATGTATTACACAGCCACGAAAAAAAACTGTACTTTTCATGCAACATATATTCTCCCTATTATTTTTGCCTTCTCATCACGAATCCGGTGTCAGAATTGAGCTATCATATCACACGAATTTCCTAACCTCAAAAAACAGGTCAAAAATAGCAAGAATTCACGAAAAAATGCTAGGAAAAGTACAAAAATTTATTTTCTATATTCAAATGTTCATTTATACATATGGTTAAGACCCCGCCGAACGTGAATCCGCAGTCAGAATTGATAGTTCTTTTTCTAACCTCAAAAAAAAAACGGGTCAATTAAGATCAGATATCACGAATTTTCAAAAAATAACAGATTCGTGCCAAATTTGGTATACAGAGGTTTTCGGGGTCGCTGATCATGGAATCGAGGTCAATTTTGCAAAAATTCAAGATGGCGGATCCAAGATGGCCGACAAAATTTTCAAAAAATAAAACAATCGCGTCAAATTTGGTATACGTGGGTTTTCGGGGTCGCCGATTACGAGTTCGAGGTTAGAATTGCGAAATTCAGTTTGTAGGTAATATTTTTGTTTACTTTAAAACCCGAGTACCCAATCACACAGTCATGTTTTAACCTATAAGTATATTGTTCCATTTTCTGTAAAAAAATTATTAACGCGTTGTAATATAGTACATAGATAGATAATTGACTAAATTTTTAAAAACGAATTTTGAAAATCTGATCTCAGATTCGTAATCAGTGACCCCAAAACCCCGCGTATACCAAATTTGGCCCGAATGTTTTTTTAAATATAGTCTGCCATCTTGGATCCGCCATCTTAAATTTTGCAAAATTGACCTCGGATCCGTGATCAACGACCCCGAAATCCCCGGTATACAAAATTTATTTTAGCAATTTTTTTTAAAATTCGTGATATCTGACCTTAATTGGCCTGATTTTTTTTAGATTAGAAAAAGAATCATTCTGACGCGGATTCACATTCGGCGGGACCATAAACATATAAATTTTAACATTTGAATATAGAAAAAAATTTTTTTGTATTTTTCCTAGCACTTTTTGACCTGTTTTTTGAGGTTAGGAAATTCCTGTGATGTGAAAGTTCAATTCTGACATCGGATAACATATATCGCATTAAAAGTACAAACAACTTTTTTTTGTGTGTGGCTGTGTAATCATAATACACATCTGGGCGTTACAAAATCCGCATGCAATTAGATCAAGACGATTTCAGCAATGTTTCAGTGTCAACGTTTGGGGTAGCATTTTCAACAATAATTTACTGCATGTACATGCTTTAAATGATCGTTTAAATGCATATCTGTGAAGAACTTACTTGGAAAACAAAACATTTATGATGTAGGTAGAGCTTAATATTGTTCAAAATATGTGGTATTAGCACGATAGTACACCACCACATAGAGGGAGACAAGTAACTTCTTGGTTTAATGATCATTTCCCGAATAAATGGATAAGTCAACAAAGTCCAATAGCATGGCCACTACGTTTACCAGGTCTAAATCCTTTGGACTTTTATTTATGGGGACATATGAAGCAGCTTGTCTACCATGTTCAAATCACTACTTGTCAGCAGGCCCGGTCTGGCTCTTTCAGGGGCCGTCGGGAAAAATAGAAATCGGGGCCTATTTAGTTTTGTCTGTTATTAGGGTGCATATCGACTCTCCCAAGGAAAACTGTCGAATCTCAAATTTAGTTATACTGATTGTGAGATAATTGCATTTGAATAGTTGAGAAAATAATATTGTTCGTTNACACTGTATGAGTTTTTGGAAGACATTCCTTTGAATCAGAGGCAACAAATGTGGTTCCAGCATGATGGTGCTCCAGCTCATTTTTCCATGGCCGTTAGAGAGCATTTACACCAAACTTTTCCACATAGATGGGTAGGAAGGGCCGGACCTGTTTTATGGCCTCCAAGATCGCCTGATCTGAACCCTCTAGATTTCTTTGTTTGGGGATATTTGAAGACATTAGTGTATGGTACTCCTGTAAATAGCCTGGAAGAGCTGCAGCTACGGATTAATCAAAAGTGTCAAGAAATCCAAACCAAGGAGGGTGTTTTCGAAAGAGTTCGAATATCGTTGAGACGAAGATGTCGTGCCTGCTTGGAAATGGACGGAGGGAACTTTGAACATCTTCTGTAACTTTGTTTTTTGTTTGTTAAAAGCTTCCTTTGTCGGTTTATTCCTAATAAAATAAAATGTTTGAAAAACGAATAGTGGACCATATCTCCGCAACCGTTACTTTGCGGACGCATGTTTATTAATACTTTTCTGCTTATTTTGGTTCATACTATTACCTCCTGAAATATTTTACACTCTTTTTTTAACACCCTGTATAGCATTATCACTGTGGTATACAGACCCATAAATAAACAATTAATCAAATTCATATAATTCATATAATGTTTGACAGTCTCATCAACACATTATATGAGTGACATTTTTTAATATAATAGTTGTTTGTTTAACTAGGCAGTAAAGTACAAGATTTAATGTCGCGGCTGGTATTTAATAGACGAGGCGCAGCCGAGTCTATTAAAGCAGCCAAGGTATTACAAGTTAAATACATAATTTTTTCGCCGATTAATGATGATTTATGATGGTTATTAAATAAATAACTTAGGTACACAGTCATCGCCATATTGTCCTTATTTAAATCCATAGAAATAATTTATTATTTGAGATGGAAGAATTCACAACTTTTATTAAGATTATTTTGCTCTAAAAAAATGTTTAGAAAACCACCCCCATAGCACAAGTCGTACCAGGAGTTCGAGTGTGATCTTTTGTTTGGATACTCAGGGGGCAGTCCCCAAGCAGCCCTGAAAAAATCATCGTGTTTGGATTTTTTTTATAAAATGACATCTTTATTGGATTATAGGCAGTAAATGTAACACTTTAGTGCCTGACAGCTGTCACTAAAACTACGCCTTTAATGTCGATCGGCAAAAAAGAATTGAACACATGAGTTATGCTCTCACATCTATCTTTTATTGTTGTAAATGTCTATAATATAAATAAATAATTATTTCAAAGTATCTTCACGTTTTGTATACCGCTGTTGTACTTTTATTTTATTTTTTTAATTTCAAGAGAAATATTACACTTGTCTTTTAATTGCACCAAAACGATGCCATAAAAAATAATACACCACTTATCTTCAGAAAGTCGTAAAACATCCATTAGCCTTTACATTTCAAGTCGAATCATCCCGTGTTCACAGTCAATTTTGAAATGTACGCGTTATGGTCGACATCAAAGTCCGTTTAAATAAATGCTGCTAGCGAGGCTCCATTGAAATGCGTTGGATATTGCGTACGTGCAGCTATGAATTATAGTAAATCGTGACTAAAAAGAACGATGCGAAGTGTGCATTGTTCACGGCGTTCAGAGCAAAATTAATCACCGTATTGTATTGCAAGAAGCGATAAAATTTGTCGGTTCTATAAATATAACTGATTTACAGTTCGCGTACTTATTTCTAGTTAGATGTAATGTATGAATTCGAAGCTATTCTTTGACAGGGGAGGCGCCAGCTTTTCCTACACCGCGTCCACAGGAAGTTAAGGATTAACAAATCTAGGTATCTCGTGTCTTGTTCGTGTGCTCTGTCGTACGACAATTCTGTCGCCAGTAGAGGTCGACAACTGTTTATATGGCACTATCGATAATTATCGATAGCTGACGTTATCAAATTATATCAATAGTTTATTAACAACAATCGATTCTGCTATATGTAAATAAATATGAAATATGTAATTATTTGCTTCGAATGATTGTTCTAAGTAACAGGGAGCGGGAAGTTTTGAAAACGACGTATTTCCGAAAGTAACTGTATTTAATTAATACAAAGTATAGCAATAACAAGATAATTGTGTGCCATTTTTATTTCTTAAAAATTATGCCTGCTAAATAGCCTCCCCTTCTCTTCATACACTCTTGAAGCCGAGCGCTGAAATTCTGCATAACACGACGCAACATATCCAACGGAATATTAGCAATTTCTTCCCGAATTTTCCCGACAATATTATTAGATATACCCAACTCAATTTAGTGTCAAGGTGAACTCCAAGAAATTTAATGCTATTTGAGTTATCACAAGTAATGATATGGCTAAGTGTAAAAAGCAAATATTGAGTTTTGTCAACAGTTAAGTTCAATCTATTAGCAATAAACCAGTCCTTTATCAGCGGCAGCGTATCCACTGAACCCTCTGCGAGTTTAATTAAGTTATTATTTGACTTTAAAGCGGTAGTATCATCGGCAAATAAAATAAAATCAGTAGTTATATCACAATTTGGGAAATCATTGATATAGATAAGAAATAGAATAGGGCCCAATACTGAGCCTTGGNATAACATTCATTACATCATTCGCATTTATATTACTATAGTAAAATGTATTATACATACACAAGTTTGTTACTGTACAATGGTTGGAAATTTTACTACCAAATTGCCGCAGTACAACAGTCTTAGCTTCGGAACTAAAATAATTTACAAAAGCATTTGTTAAAATGTGAACATCATTTACAATGTTATTATCAATATGTATTTCAGTGGGCAAATTTCTCTTTATTTTGCCATTTTTTTCCCCAACTAGTGTCCATATGTATTTTTGTTTTTGGAATGAGTTTTTATTTACAATCAAATTTTCATAGAATTGTTTTTTAGTATTATTAATTTTTATTTTGTAATCACGTTTAAGTGTTTTATAATACAATTCAATATCATTATCTCGAAAATTAGTTTTTAGCCAAAATAAATCTCTTAATTCTTTACTCATTTCAATAATATCCTTAGTAACCCATGACTTTGTCTTATGTTTTGTATAAGTTACTGACCGCATTGGGCAAAATAAATCTAATGAATATAATACTATATTGACAAATGTGTTAAATGCATAGTCACTATCATTAATATTTTCATAGACAGACTGAAAAGTTTCTTTATGTAAATAATAATTTAAATGAGTTAGATTCTTTTCACTTGTATTTCTAATAATAACTGTTTCGTTAGATTTTTTGAAATCAGAAGTAATAAATTAATCTATTCTTCCTTTTTGTACGTACGTAATAAAACCTTGTGTTATAAACGTAACACGGTATACTAACTCTGTCGCCGACTCGATATTTAATAAATAAAGTGCACAATAAAGTTCCGGTTAATTGACTTAAATGCGACAGACAATCCTGTTCCATAATAATATCTATCTACACCCCCTTAATGGTGGACAGTGAAATATTCAACATAAATTAATTTAATCCTTAGTATCCTGATTCTGCAGCCGGTTCTCTTAAAAGCGCATTTACGACAGACATCTTAAACTGTCATCAAGTTCGAATCCGAGGACGTCGGGTTGTCGGCGGACGTTCCTGCGCCACCACGACGTCCTGCGGCGGAGCATCTACAGGATGTGTCATTGATATTTCAGGAAATGGGAAGTATGCTACTTATATTTTTGCGGTTGCTCGGTTAAAATTAGCCGCGGCGATGAAACGTTGCGGCGAGAAGTCTCCTTTCGAATCCCGCCGAACGAACGGAGTTAATGAGGCGGTGAAGATACTGCTTCGCTGACATTTTTCAAGGCGAAATGCGGTCGATTTTTTGTGTTCGGGACACAGGGATGCGGAAAGGAACGATTTAAAGTTGATGGGTTCCTAAGTTGCACATAGTCTTGTACAAAATTAAGATGTTAACGCAGTTAGTCGTACAATTTTATGTAAAATTAGTTACTAGATCATGGTTATTTTGAAGCCGCATAGGTTAATACAAAATTACCTTATAATGTAATTACTAGACATCGGAAATTTTGCCAAACAATCAAATACATAAATAAAAAGTAGTAATCTCTATTATGCTAGTAAGCGGTAATACGCGTTGTAGTAGCAGAAATAGGCTATACTCTATACTCACGATACACAATGCTACTGACTGCCATAAAAATACGTGCCATACATTCGATCAAGCAAGCGTCAAACTCACTAACACACGCACAAACGACAATAAAATGCACGGTCTATGGCCCTCAGCAAATAACCTAGATGGTTCACTGACACGCCAGGCCGACAGGGACAGGGCAGGCATTAGGGTGCCGCTAGATACATATCGAATACATTGATCGATGCGAAGCTTCAGATCAGAGGCAGACATGTACCTACATGTTATTGTAATTTTGGGATAACTAAAATGTAAAGTAGTTGATGCTTTGCCACCATTAGTAAAAACAGNAGTGTCAAGGTGAACTCCAAGAAATTTAATGCTATTTGAGTTATCACAAGTAATGATATGGCTAAGTGTAAAAAGCAAATATTGAGTTTTGTCAACATTTAAGTTCAATCTATTAGCAATCAACCAGTCCTTTATCAGCGGCAGCGTATCCAGTGAATCCTCTGTGAGTTTAATTATGTTATTATTTGACTTTAAAGCGGTAGTATCATCGGCAAATAAATTAAAATCAGTAAGTTATATCACAATTTGGGAAATCATTGATATAGATAAGAAATATAATAGGGCCCAATACTGAGCCTTGGGGAACTCCATGAACTATTTTTGTTAGGTGTGAAGAACAAGAATTATAAAATACATACTCAGTTTTGTTCGATAGATAAGACTCAATAAGGAACACGCTATTCATCAAAATTGTAAAATTTTAGTTTATTTAAGAAGATTCTGTGGGATACACAGTCAAATGCCTTATTAATCAAATCGTAAAAATTTCCACTGACAACATTGTTTGATACGAAATTGTTTAAAATAATCGTAGTCAACTGGTTAATAGCTAAAGCTGTTGACCTTTTTTTCCTAAAACCGTATTGAATAAAAAAATTGCGCGAAATTTGAAATTATTTTAAAACTGATAAAAGTGAATTTCACTTATCGATTATGAACAACATATTCAATGATACTGAAACGTCAGCAATAAATTTACAACTGTAAGTAAAATATTACTATAAAAACCAAAAATATCGTTCTCAGTGTGACAATTCTGTAATTTCATTCATATTGTTCTATGCCTATAACCTTTTTTAATACAAAATGAGGAAATTAATGAAGTTAAAATTATAAAAAGAACGAATTTTTTCGAATTTCATAATCCCAAATCACTGTAGATATACAAGTGTCGTTTTTGATAACATATTAATTTCGACATGCATGTTTTTAATAAACAGTTAAAATATTTCATCGGAAT
>NW_019420022.1:0-479 GCF_000390285.2 Anoplophora glabripennis
AAAAACGTGGTGATTCGTTAATTGGTTCCAGAGTTATAGTCGATTAAAGAAAAGTAAAGCAAATTAAAAAGTAAATATAATTAGTAATACTTGAGATAAAAGCATTTGTACAGAATAACAAAGGAATATACATATTTCTCAGCAAATTTTATATCTAAACAATTAGTTATAGTTCCAAACTTTTGTAAGATTACTGAAATAGAGATGAAAAACACGAACAGTGAGTAATAATGTAATTTCTATCACAGAACCTTCAAAATTGCATCCAACATTTTCTTTGACTTGGACGAGAGATGGGCGCGAGTGTCATTTCATTTCTTCAGAACTAAATTAACATAATTATTTTCTCGTTGTTTTACCAGTTCACATGATTTACGGATTTTAAATAAAGGATACAAATCTTCGCGAGGATAATACGATATATTTGCTATATATAATAATTATATTGTACATAGTTTACACACAATACATTTTTGAAC
>NW_019420022.1:1917-7189 GCF_000390285.2 Anoplophora glabripennis
TAATTTCAATAGAATTTAATTTTTTCAAGTTGGTAGCGGATTTTATATTCGCATAAGAAAAGCATAGGACCCCCCGCGATCCTCACTTTCCTCGGACCCCGATATACTTACCTCCTTAAAGCAAAAATTAGCGATACTATATAAAACATCTACACCAAAACAGATCCCGCCTGGTCTAATATAATCTAAATAAATATTTCGTAAGTTTCCTTTCTTTTCTCAACAAATTAAATTGTTTAGTGTTTACACAACAAAATCAGTTATAGATTAAGTAAAATGGACCTATAAGAAGACCTCCAAGATGTCCAGATTTTAATCCTCTAGGTCTAAATTATCAAAATCGTAATACTTAAGTTTTTTGTTGCCAACTTTTTTGTTCATTTTGTGAACGTAGAAGTAGTCCGAGCAGACACCTCAAGTAGACCATTTCGGACCCTTTTTCCGCTTTTTAAACCACGTAGGCGTTCCATAATTTCGGGTTTGCTCTCAAGAATCTCTCGGCTTTTTATTAACTTGTTTACATAATCCCACGGGGTCCGAGAGAGAGAGAGAGAGAACAGGTCCAGATATTAATTTAGATTGGGTGAGCGTATTAAAATTCAGCGTTTTCGTTGATGAATTTTCAATCAAGCCTTGATGAATCGCGTCTCTACGTGTGTAATCAAAGGATATTTTTATTTTTTTGGAGAACGCACTAATTTGGGACGCGGCGTTATAGCGCGCTTAATTAATTTGGAGGTTGTAATTGGCTTTTTTAGAGCGGGCAGGTTTTTTTTTTCGTTAACGACTTTTTGCCAACTTGGTTCCACATTTTGGTCGTTATTCATAACCGTATAGATTACTGTCTCGTTTGAGCGGTAAAAAAAATGTCCGAAGATACGATGTCGACGCAAACAAGTTTAAAAAACTGACTGGAATATCCTACGTAGAAAGGTCCAACCTAAACAACGACACCAAAATTACTCCGATCGAACCACTTTTATGTAACATGAATACTTACATCTAGACTAAATAACCTAACCTCAAGAATGTTGTCATAAAATGACACACGTAAATATCTACGTCTAGAAGGTGGTAACACTGATTAATTAACACTCTCAAAAATTTATATACATTAAATTTCAGTACAGTATATGTTTTTTCCCAGAAAATATGACTAAAAGTTGATTTAAAAAATCGTATTTGAGATCCCATATCTCAAAAACAAATCAGCTCAATGTTCATAGGACAAAATCTAATTTTTTTGATATTCAATCAGCACCTTTTATGACACATTTTTCCAAAACATCCTGTACACATTATAAAATTATTTTCGATCACACAAAGTGCTCCATTTCTTCCGGGCGTTATCTAATTCCATTTTTCAAATAGAGGACCCTGTATATTACTATGTATTTTAATTTCTAATTATCGAATTTAAAGCTTACTTTGTTAAACTTTTTTTTTATATGGTGACCTGGGTTGTTTATGTTTTCCTTTTTGGATCTATATTAAGCCAGAAAATGTAACTACAAACCTCTATTGCACTTTGTCAACGTTTCGTCGTTTTTATTGCGACATATTCAGAATTCTGTGTCAGTTTTAAAGGCGAAGTTTGATATAGAATAAATAAATTTAATTTTTAAACAAATAAAGTTTTCACCAAGTTATTACACATCTCAGAATTTCAGTTTTAAATCTCTGATACGTCCAAGAGAAGTGGAATATCCTCGACGATAGAAAATAAATTTTAAATCCGAAGAAATTGATTTGGTACGACGTTTATTTAGAATACATTTTTGTATTACTAATATCACTACAGCTACGAAGGAACCCGTTTTAAATGATACACCCTGTGTGTAAAAATTATCATTTGTGTCATATTTTATTCAGAAAGACAAGTTCATTTTAATCTTACTCGTAATATTAGAAATGTAACCCCCTGACGAACATAAAACTGTTTAAATTAACAAAACCTAGAAATTGTGTGAAGAAGTGGCGGCCTATTAACATTATAAAGACTTATACCGAACAGTAAGGGAAGGGTCGATGTATTAATATTTTAGTTAACTATTTCCAACATTATCTCTTTGTTTTACACACAGGTACCACATTTTAATGTGAAATTAGAGGGGCTGTCCGGCCGGTGTTTGCTTTGAAGTCCCCCATTGTGCTACGTAAGACACGATAATTAAGTTATGTCTGCTAATCAACCCGGATAGCCTACCGGGCTTATCTCGCTCCACATTAACTCGCCTATATTTCAATCAACGGGCCAATTTATCACTAGAAACTTATTACATCGTTAATTAAAAAGAAGCGTTAAGAGTACAAGTTGTGTAATTAATATTTTCTATTAATTTTTTCGTTGTAGATAAGGATCCGTGTAGTAAATATTTCGGGAAAACTGATAATTAAATTCTGTGTACGCATTGGTAACGAGTTTTGTCGTAGGGTCATCTAATTTTAAACGAAAGAACAAAATGGTCTTGAAATATCCACGAACCAATGATTACAGAGGACACTGATGTTTATTTTGCAGGCCAACAGATATACGAAGATATATCACTATTATCACTTATTTGAAAAACCAGTGGCGTACGATTTTTTTTTTTCAAAAAAGGTCTCCTACTCCCCCAATAACTACGCCACTGGAGTGCATTTTGGACTAAGTTATCCATGAAAAAATAGTCCCTACTAGAAAAATGTCATCTTCCAAATTTTATCACTCAATCTTTTATGCAAGTGAAGTTACGGGAAAAATAATATAAATGTTTGAATCTTTTGTTACCTGAGGGATTATGTCTTTGTCTATCTATCGTTTTGACCTCATAACGAGTTTGTATTTCACAAGAGTTACTATTTAATTATCGAAAGGAAGTTTATAATTATCATAATACTTTAATTAATACCTGGGAGCTTAGAAATGTTCTATGTTCAGAGAATGAATTTCAGGCACTTACCCTCTATTGCTTACGTAGAACGTAATCCAGTGGCTGGCTATACAGGGTGACACTGAAGTTGAGAGAAACAGAAAGAAACACCAAAACTTACAGAAAGGGTTTTAGTAACAATAAACAAAACAAACAAAATAACACAACGGTTCGAACAACATTATTAATTAATTTATTTACACGCGACAGCGTACCGAGATTCAGGGAATGCGCGCTCCATAGAAAAATTTGGAGAAACTTTATCCATTATTAAATTTAATTAACTACCCCAAGACTCTAAAACTAAGTCGACTGCTCAATGTGGAACTGACTTTTTCGAGATCTTTCTCGAATTCGACACTTGGCTTCGACACGCCCATTTCTTGGGTCCAGAAGTTTCTGTTCTTATCTTATTGGCGGGAACCCTGAATGTCGGGATGCTTTGGCATAACTATGCCATGTTAATAATTGTCTAATGGACTGAATTTACATTTATTAGATAATTATGTGACTTACAAGTAACGCAGCCTTCCTCTAGCGACTCCGTGTAGCAAATACGGGACGGATTAGTTGATCTCATTTAATCTATTCTTATAGCTTGGAAAATCCGTCAAAAAACCAGCTATTTGACTTTCCTTTTTCAATTATTATCAGTTTCACAATTTGATTTAATTCTACTTTGGAACCTCTACGCTCTTCTCATGGTTTCGCGCGTTATTACAAATATGGGTTTCTTTGTTCTGGCCCAAACTGCGCGGGCGCCTCCCGGGCGCAACATATGACTGTCACATGGCCCCGACTCTAAGTGAACTTGTTGAAAAAAATATTGCTAGATTTCTCCGAAGGACAACGCCATACCTACTTGAGGGCCATTAACTTTCCGATAAATTAGTGTCGACTGAAATATTTTCCTTTTTGGCCCCTCCGTTCCGAGAACTAACAAATAAATTACTACGCGTCCCGGTTTTTGTTACAATGTCAACACCCTGCATCTCCGTAGGGAAGCGTCCTATCAAAAATTTTTATAAGGCAAAAGTTGATTATTTCCATCGGTAGAATACGCCATTAAAGCAAAACTTATCATTAACACCATGTATAAAGGATATAACTTTAAATGGGAGTCTGTTTTTAGGGGTAATAGTACGTGTTCCAGTGCCGCTATTGCCAGTTGACTGCACACCTGGTATGATATGACGGGATGGTAAATGGTTAAGAAAACAAACTGTGGCGTTAACTCGGGGAAACGGGAATGGCGGATTATGTCATCTCCGCTTCATTGTGTTACATTTTTATTTTAGTTTGTGAAGTGCAAGTGTATAACCTTATAAAGTTAATTATTTCAGTGATGAGTGATGGTACAGTGTAAGTTTGTGTTTTCAATTTAGGTCATATAGTAAAAAATTGTATACGAATCAACAAAAATTTGATATGGTTAGAGCCTACTTTTTGTCAGGAGAAAACGATGTTGTTGCAAGAAGACGATATCAGATGGACTATCTCAACCTATAAGAACCGAATATGGGAAGATTTAAGAGAATACGAGAGTTTTGAACGCCAATACGCTGATGATGGACGGGAACAGACTGAGAGAATGAGGAACTGGTGCCAATACCCGAAGATTAGCCGCAAAATTTCAAGTATGTCACATGTCAGCATTCACAAGGTGATTTGGGAAAACAAACTTTTGTGTGAAATGAAGAATATACGCTGAAGTTTTTGCGATGCCGCATGGAATCAATCCAAACATCCGAAAATCGTTTTCCTACCTGGAGCTCCCGTGTCTTCGCCTCGGCCGTCGCGATCGCGTGCGGATATTTCAATTTGCCTCGTCGGCCGGTCGTTTTGTGTTGTTTTGATCCGGCACCTCTGAAATATCGGCCAGACAGTTCGCTGCTACGTGCAGCGGACCCCTATATTGGAAACGTCTGCCAGAATTCTCTGTGAAATGTTAATTCTAATTAAACGAGGTCGCGCGAGGCACGAAAGGAAATTGCGTTATTAATGTCTCTATTTCTGCCCGGGCAACGTACCTACACGTGGGTACGACGACAGTCAACCAACGTTAAATATAAGAGGAAAAGTGATACTTTTCGGTTAAGATACAATTTGAAACTGAAAAAAATTATGTACCAACGAGAGTAGTGAACAGCTGTATGACAAGAGTAGGAAACTCGAGAAAGATTAGTCAAGACCAGTAGATTTAAATTAGTTTAATTACTCAAATACTCTGCAAAATATTAAAAATACAAAATATATTATAACATTAAAATATCATAAATTTAGTATGTGTGTGTGTTTTTTTTTTGGTTTGGTTTAGATTGTATTCTTTAATTAAATTGTAAATAGTATCATACAAATCT
>NW_019420022.1:7265-11310 GCF_000390285.2 Anoplophora glabripennis
CGTAACCAATCAATAATTTCTTTTTTTCCACCTTCCTGATTATTCTGTCCCTAGCTTTGCTTAAGGTCCATGCACAGAAATGTTCAGTCTTTGGATATCCTTTTCAAGCACTTTTTCACACCACTACTTATAACTAACACATTTTTAACAAATGTCCTTTTACTTTTATTTACAATTCTATAAATTATTTACTAAAATATTCTTTATTTTATATTTTTTTTAGGTCATCTCTGAGTATTCTTACAAAGCCACCTTTAGCTTTGACATTTGTGACATTTATTATAAAATTTGACATTTGATGAAAAATTTTTATGTTACCTATGTTTTATGTTGGATTGAGATATCTTCTTCAAGTTTACTCGTTTTCCTACGATATGTATACCCGATTAATCTATAGACTTTAAGCTTTCATTTGATATAAGCCACTCTAGGTTTAAATTTCGTTTTTCTTTATGTACTGATTACTAACAAGTGTCGATGTCATGCATTTTTATGAAAATTTACTCTATACTTGAGAATACAATTAAAAGATTATTATTTTTATACTAGTAATATCACTATTCATTACTAGTTTTATATTCAGAATTTCCATATTAACCATTTTATACCAATTTGGTTTTGCTATAGTAATAATTAAAAGTTTTATATGACATTAAGTTCGGTCGGGCAATATTTTCATTTCTTTTCTACATTAACATTTCAAATTGGTTACAATATACTTCTATAAACAAAACGGCGGCATAAAATTGTCACAAAGTATCACATCCACAATCGTGTCGGTCGGAAATCTAAGAATACGGAAAGTAATTTTGATTAAATGGAAGTAAATGTTAATATCTTTGGTTAACAATTGTGTGTGACGTCAAGCTTTAGTAATTCCGGATCGGTATTTTTAATAAACTGAAAACCATTAGGTTAGGTTAAGATATAACTTACAACGCACGGTGTGACGTCACAGTTGTCGCTCGGGAACGCCCTGCGTTTTAAATGCCAATAGCATTGGTCTACAGAATGTTATTGTATAAAAAACCCATATTAAATTATCTTGTCAGATTTTCAATTCCATTCGGCAGATGTCGTTGTATACTTCTTACCGACAGTGGTTGAGGGTTGTATTACAAGAGATCTGGAAGTGATTTTAAAAATATAGAGATTATAGTAGATTCGTTGCCAGATCGNTGCAAAACCCAAGCCGTAACCAATCAATAATTTCTTTTTTTTCACCTTCCTGATTATTCTGTCCCTAGCTTTGCTTAAGGTCCATGCACAGAAATGTTCAGTCTTTGGATATCCTTTTCAAGCACTTTTTCACACCACTACTTATAACTAACACATTTTTAACAAATGTCCTTTTACTTTTATTTACAATTCTATAAATTATTTACTAAAATATTTTTTATTTTATATTTTTTTTAGGTCATCTCTGAGTATTCTTACAAAGCCACCTTTAGCTTTGACATTTGTGACATTTATTATAAAATTTGACATTTGATGAAAAATTTTTATGTTACCTATGTTTTATGTTGGATTGAGATATCTTCTTCAAGTTTACTCGTTTTCCTACGATATGTATACCCGATTAATCTATAGACTTTAAGCTTTCATTTGATATAAGCCACTCTAGGTTTAAATTTCGTTTTTCTTTATGTACTGATTACTAACAAGTGTCGATGTCATGCATTTTTATGAAAATTTACTCTATACTTGAGAATACAATTAAAAGATTATTATTTTTATACTAGTAATATCACTATTCATTACTAGTTTTATATTCAGAATTTCCATATTAACCATTTTATACCAATTTGGTTTTGCTATAGTAATAATTAAAAGTTTTATATGACATTAAGTTCGGTCGGGCAATATTTTCATTTCTTTTCTACATTAACATTTCAAATTGGTTACAATATACTTCTATAAACAAAACGGCGGCATAAAATTGTCACAAAGTATCACATCCACAATCGTGTCGGTCGGAAATCTAAGAATACGGAAAGTAATTTTGATTAAATGGAAGTAAATTTTAATATCTTTGGTTAACAATTGTGTGTGTGTATAAAAAACCCATATTAAATTATCTTGTCAGATTTTCAATTCCATTCGGCAGATGTCGTTGTATACTTCTTACCGACAGTGGTTGAGGGTTGTATTACAAGAGATCTGGAAGTGATTTTAAAAATATAGAGATTATAGTAGATTCGTTGCCAGATCGCTACGGAATAGCAGCGTTTCTTTTTCTCAAAGTCAGCGGTCCCCCGTGGGGCGGCCGCGGCGGGACGCGAAGGTGTGAACCCCGACGAGAAACACCACGGACCCGTCATCCTCACGGATTTTTCGGGCGCGTCCATTTTCGGTTTTGAGAAATGGGCGCCTATTAATATTAAAAAACCGGCCCGGGCCCCAGGTAGAGATTATTAAATTTATTTTGGAAATAAAAGGCTCACGAATTAGGCGGAACGAATTGATTTAAATCACCGTGGAGTCCCGTAATGGCAGCGTTCCTTTTTTTTTCACGAACCGAAATGAAAATGATTGTACGTTTCTGGGTTTAATTAAAATGTACGGCTCGTCATAGAGTTTGTTTCTGCACGCAAACGCCTGTAAAATCGTCGAGCTAAACACAATCCGCTTGGAACTCGCTGTCAGTTATAGCGTTTTGTTAAAAAAAGGTGAAATGTGAGCGGAAAAAATTTCGCGAAGGCGGTCCATACACGAGCGAGCTTTCTCATGACGTAGTTGTCATTTTTCGTTGGAAAATTACGTCGGATGGTAAAACAAAATTGTAGATATCACCGGGTAGACGTCTCAAGGTGATTTTTAGTATCGAATCATTAAAATTTTGATTGGTTTGTCGCATGTTAAATGAACAATACGACGGTATTGTTGGCAGCCGAATTGATTTCCGGTTTCGTTTGTGTTATAGGTATTAGAATATTATTTTTATTTAAGGTGTGGATTTCAAATAATACTATAACCAGTTAGGTGACATGGTTGAAAAGATTAGACCTAGCCGAACCCTTCTATTAAATTTTACGCGTGAGCTAGCGAAGCGGCGAATTTTGGTAGTAGAAAATGTCGGAGCATTTTTTTATTCATATTGGGCGGTCCATAATTCCCTTTTTATTGCAATCTGCTCTTTAATTTTTAAGGCATTTGAAGAAGGCAAAACAGACATAAGTAAAAACTCGTGTGATATCAAAATACAAGTAAAACAACTGAATATCAATTTACAAAAATATTTCTGAAAAATAAATCGCTGAACTCACAATGAAATACGTTATGCGGTGCATCCAAAATATACAGGTCAGTCAAAAGTAAGTAGTGTTGATGATTTTCCACAGCCAACCTACAGCTAACTGTCGGATTATATTCATCTCTGTACTTTGTTCAAATATCTCAAAATCGGTGGGATTTAGGTATAGGGAATGCTTATACCAATAACATAATTTAATTTGACATAATTGGTCCGTGTTTTTTAGACGCCCTGTGTAACATGCACCAACTTTCGAATATTCCAGATATTTGGACCCGTTTTGGTATTGACCATCTAAAATTTCAGTTTCTTATCTTAAAAACTGGAGGAGATAGAACTGATTAAGTGTAGGTATGTTTTTTTCAAAAATTTTGTCAAAATATTTCAAAAACGATTGAGTTTAAGGATAAAGTAAGGTTATGAAACTTAAAATTCGATATAGAATCCATAAATTAAATAAAAAATAGTACATTCCATTTAAAATAAGCGAGTTGACGTCTACTTCCGGTAGAACCGGAAGTACCACGGTGACGCCAATATTTTAAATCGATAGAACATTAGGATAAACCCCCGTACATAAATTTTTAGAATTCCAGTACGCGTAGTTTTCCAGAAACGTTTAATTGAAGGTATATCTGGAACACTCAGTAGTAGTAGTGGTAGTGGTAGTGGTAGTGATAGTGGTAGTGATAGTGGTAGTGGTAGTGGTAGTGGTAGCGGTAGCGGTAGGGGTAGTGGTAGTGGTAGTGGTAGTGGTAGTAGTAGTAGTAGTAGTAGTAGTAGTAGTAGTGG
>NW_019420022.1:13385-14899 GCF_000390285.2 Anoplophora glabripennis
AATAATCGTTTTTTTTTTTGGGCCACCCTAGTATGTATATTAACATTTGACCTTCAGTCACTGACCATAGGCCTGTAACCATTGACATTTGGTCCTTGCCACTAACCTTTAACCTTGACTCAGTGACCTTTGGCCTTTAATCATTGATTTTGGCCCCGGTAATTCATCTTTGATCTCCGACCGTTGACCTTTGGGTCTAGGTCATTGACCTTTACATGAATTTAAATTGTCATAACTTTTTTGTGTCCTGGTGTATCGAATATTTAACGGAAAGGTCTTATTTTTATATATTTTTTTCTAAAAATAACGCAAATGTCGTTTTGAACAACCGTTTTAGAGGCTTTGTTCATAAACTTTTCCTCTTTGACCTCTTCTCATCGACCTTGACCTCTGGTCTTTGATATTTAACCTCCAGACATATTTTTTTTTGTAATATCCTTATAGTTTCCGAGAAATAACTTATTGAAGTTGTAGTACATTCAATTACATAGCTGGACAACTGCGCTCTCTAGTGTCATTCGTAATACGCGTGGAGAGCCACGTGGCCTCAGCGACTTCGAATACTGAAATCCGATTTTATAGTCGTCGTTGCCATAGTGTTTACAATAGTTTTTTAGTAGTTAGTGTCAAAAATGGCTTGCTTGTATAGCAACTCGGAGTTGATGGATGTCGTTTTAATTTATGGTGAAGCAAGGAAACATTTGTATTATGCTGAAGCATTATTTGTGTTATTGTGAAACAAGACAGCATTTGTGTTAGTTCGTAGAAACTGAGTAAAACGGACCCAAATGTGTTTACATGTCGGTGGACAAAATTTTGAACAGTTGTAACATCAGGTATGCCAAATTATTTTATTATTTAAAACCACAAATTAATATTATTGATTACTAATAAATAACAATAGTGGCAAAATCAGTTGAATTTGCTGATATAAAATAGGTGCTGTAAAATTCTATTTATTTCCTTGCGAAATTCTTTCAAGTTTTTGTCCGTTTTTTTCACTGCTGTCGTGATGGTCGCATTGTGCCAGGTCAGGTTTTACAGTGGACCAGTTTCAAGTGCCGTGTATTTTTGTGTATTTTTAAATTATTTTTGAACTGTCTTTTTTGATTTTCTCTTTACAAAATTGTATTTGTAAGAGTCCCTTGTACATCAAGAATTTTTTTTTGATAAGTTCTGAAGCACTCTGTATATTAACGTTAGACCTAGAAAAGCCTTTAGCCATTGACTTTTGGTCTCTGCCACTAACCTTTCTTCTTTTTCTTCTTCACTAACCTTTAATCTTTAGCTAGTGACATTTGGCCTTTAGTCATTGATTTTGGCCTCGGATCTTTGACCATTTGACCTTTGGATCTAGGCTATTGACCTTTGGTTTTCGGTCATTGACTTTTGGTTCACGGTTATCGACTTTTGGCCTCTGATCATTGACCTTTAACTTTCGTCCTTTGGATACAGATAGTCGTTTAATTTTGTTGAATGTTATTTCTGTGTGAAATCGTAATATTTAGCAAGCG
>NW_019420023.1:0-4723 GCF_000390285.2 Anoplophora glabripennis
ACCATGTCCACGGCCCTGGCAACAGCGGATACACCAACGGGGTAGAGGAAGCGGTTGTACAAGGTGTCCACTGTGTCGTCTTCGAGGACTTCGCATTCTTCCTGGAGCAGGATCGGACCGGTGTCCAAGCCGTCGTCAGCCCAAAAGATCGACAGCCCGCCTTTTTGGTCTCCACAGATGAGGGTCCTAAGAAGAACAATGAAGGTTGGACCTCGGTACAAGGGTTGGAGCTCAATAGAACAACTTATGGCATCTTTAGTCGACAGCAGATACGGTAACAGCCACAACAGTAATTAGTGGTTTTACTAATGCAAATTTTTCAGTGATGTTTGTATAGAATTGCTGTACGTACTCTAGTATAAATGATAAAGTACCCACCTACCTGTTGGATATACCAGAGCGAGTACAAATTTGTAAGGAAATCAAATTTTTACCGAAATCGACATATATAATTGTCATCCTATATTTTGAGACCCTCCAAAATGATACGCCTATGGAATCGTATTCTCCTACGGTTTACCTGTTGCCCGCGATATGTTGTGGCAAATTCTCACGTGTTTAAAATGGCATTTCAGGTATGATATTTTTTCGACAGTTGCAGTTTTTTAACAAAAAAAAAACCGGAAGAGAAATTTTTAAAATCAGGCAGTCAAATCTTAGTCAACCTATAAAATACTTACAAAACTGCAACTGTCTGGCAAAGAATATTAATCACACATACAGGGTGTCTCACGGTAACAGCCCATTAGAATTATTTCATAGACTACTTCGATTTGAATTTTGAAAATTTGGGATAGCGGGTTTTCGGGATTGCCCTTCTCAACTAAAATAATGGCGTCCGCGTACCACTTCCGGTTATACCGGATGTCGCCATCAACTTGCTTATTTTAAATGGAACACCCTATATATTATTGCAATTTTGGATTCTTCAAACCATGTGTATTTTATAGTAAGAAAGATAAAGCAACAATATTTATGGGGAGGATAGCTAGACCCTAAGATTCCCATCCATACTTTCAAAGTTGCTTAATTGCATACAGGGTGCTAGAAATTTAATGCCGAGTTTAGTTAACTTCAAACCTTCATAACTCGGTTTTTTTAAATGGAACATCCTGTATGTTTTTCTATAGTTTGATACACAACTTTATTCTCTTTCGAACGTATTAGGGCTCGCTATACCTATCTCTTCTAGTTTGAAGCTAGTCACTGTTCCTCTCCATTTTTTTGAAAAAAATTAAATATCTCGAAGACGGTTAATTTTAGGAATAGGGAAACTTCATAAAAGTCCACCTAAAATAACACGTAGAATCCAAAACTGCAATAATATATAGGGCGTTCCATTTAAAATAAGCAAGTTAATGGCGACTTCCGGTATAACCGGAAGTGGTACGTGGACGCCTTTATTTTAGTCGAGAAGGGCATGCCCGAAAACCCGCTATCCCAAATTTTCAAAATTCAAATCGAAGTAGTCTCTGAAATAATTCTAATGGGCCGTCACCGCGAGACACCCTGTATACGTACTTTCACCGAATCTAAGCTCACAAATAAATTGGTCAAATATCTCTAACGGCTTCAAATCCGTCCTCAATTGCTATAGAAAGAGATCTATGACGTCACATTTCACTGCATCGACAATAGCGCCCTCTACGCGTAGTCAGGCTAAACCGGCTCCATCTCTGGGCGATGGAGAGTAATGCGAATAATTGTACCAAGTTCATACTCACCAATTTATAGAGCTGGCTCCTCGGTGTCTTGGCAACAAGGAAGGGTGGTAGCAGATACTGCTCAGTCGAGGGTAATTAATGACTTCCATTGGTATGAATTGGGAACAGTAGGGAAGGACGTTCAATTCCGCGTTGACGCTCTTGTAGGCATCCAAAACCTCCGGAAGAGGTTTGCCTTGCCTCCGCCAGGCCTTGAATTTGAACACAGTGACGTCATTATCGGCAGCTACCTTAGCTAAAATATACAAAACAAAGATATGTATGTCAAAAAGCTATCTATGTTATAACTACCGTGTCAAAATGTTAATGAAATACATTATCCAGATTATTCAGTTCAAAACATTGGTAAAATTTGTGAAAATCTAGAGTTCCTCCACTTTCCTTGCCTTTTTTGTTCATCGCCAACTTGATTCTAGTGAAATACAAGAATTTTGTTGCAAACATAAACTAATGACGTAGGTATCACAGCTTACTAGAGTGTATGGCGTCACTTCTGGCATATTTGGCGGGAGATTTGAAAAATATGAGTCCCGACACAGAAAGCGCATATTGTTTCATCATCTTTCGATAAAATTAACCCGTAAAAGCGTCTACAATGAATTAATATTGCATTTAAACGCTATCTCTCGACGTTTCTCGAATGATCCAAGAATATAAGTTTATGTAACACGTATTATAATCCCTTGTGTTTACCATACTCTGAATTACGGTGATCTAGTTTTGTCTATATCTGCATGCTGTCGAGGAATGACCGAATATCAGTCGTTTCGATAAACTATGACCCGTCCCCACAAAATTTATGGCAAAATCAGAAGTTATATCTCTGTTTATACTTTTATTATCTAAGAAGCATTTTTAAACCCAATCTTTATTGGTTTATATCAATTATAAATGCATATAACGGTCTGATTAAGGAAAATTTGTGGGGATTTAAAATACGACACGTTTTAAATAAAAACAATTATACAGATAAGAAAGTTGTTGCACAGAAAGTGTTTGAAAAAGGTTAGGTGCTTTTTTGAATTGTAATTAAATAAAAATGTGTGTTTTGTAGAAAAAAAAAACGTTAATTAATACCTAAAGGGTCTTCTCGTTTTCCTTTGTCTGGTATAGTGAAAACGCCCACTATGATATGTCCGTGCTGCCTTAGTCTGTGGAAAACGTCGACTGCAAACGCGCTTTGTCCAATGATGGCTACCCTGAGGGGTTGGATGGCAGAAGAAGAAACTTGCTGAAAAAAAAATATAAACGAATTATCTTGCTTCTATTTCCATTTTAATATTTTGTAAAATAGACGTATAGTTTTGACTCTCATGAAAAATGTGAGTATGCGGCAACGTCGCGGGACGTTGGCTCCGCCTACAGACATCGATTGTTTCTCAAAGCGCACTCTTCGAATCTCATTTAATTTTTGTTAACCTTTCCATTTTAAAATAAGGAAATGCCAAAGGTTTTTGATTTTTAAACGTTTTTCTATCATATAAATCACCTTGCGAGAAACAAATCTATTTATTTCTTAATAACCTTAGTCTTACATACCGCTGTTACTAAAACGTATTTATTCCTCTTTCGAGAGAGACCTTGGCTTCTGTAATTACTTGATTCTCGATTGTACATCTACTTCCTTACGATTGTCTATTGTTTAAGGTATAAGAAAAACATAAAATATTGTGCTGCAAACTTTTATAGNTTATTTATTTATTTATTTATTTATTTAATTTAATTCATCCAACGGGATGAGAACCCTTTTACAGGATGAATAAAAACACAAAATATGCAACATAAGAGTAACATAATTACAATAAACAGCAAAGTGGTATAAAGAAAGACAATAAAAACGGAATATAACATCAAAAATAGTTAAAAAAAAACGGCAAAACAATATAAGATAACTAACAATGATATAACAATATTACAAAATAAAGACAAAAATAAAAATGAGATAAGAATAATAATATAAATAATTAATTATACAAAGTCTCGTAAGTACATGTACAACGGACGATTATGGATTCCTGGACTCGAAAGGGTTTATTTAGTCTAATTCACCTATAACCGGAATCGCTTTGTTTGGCCGCTAGATGGCCTAAATGTTCCTGTGGAATTTTTGACGTTACAAAAAAATTTAGCTTCACCATACATCAAGTTTCTAGCAGTTGTAAGTTTTAAATATCACTCTGTATAACATCAAACTGTCAAGCAAAAGTACACACCCCAATCATAATCAAAATTAAGTTATTAAAATAATTCAAACACTTTTCAGGAACTTTGAAGCGGTCAAACGAAGCGATTTCAAAACGATTCAATTAATTTGATGCACATTTTTCGTACCTACTTTTATTTTCAGTACAAATCACATAATAAGAGTGTAGATCACTGGATCTGGGCGAGGTCCGAAACATTTTCAAAATTGCAAAAATGTTAAAAAATTTAAAAAAAACACCTATTTTGAGTTTTTTACTTATATCTTGGATCCTATGCATTTTGGAAGAATATTGAACAGGAAAAAAGTTTTAGAACTTAATTTTGCACAATATACTGTAAGTTTAAAATTTATTATCGATGTTGCAAAATAGCAATAATTGATGAAAAAAAGGCAAAAAAGTTTTTTGGATAAAAAAAATTTAAGAGTGTAATAAAACAACATCAAATTTCATTAAAATCGGTACTATAGTTTTCGCAAAATAATTTTTTGAAAAAATTTTTCGAATTTTCAAAATGTTGCACAGCTTCAAATAAAGCATCTAAATACTTGATAATTTTTTCACATAAAAAAGACCGCTCAACCTTTCAAATGGTCTTTCAAAAATTGAAATCGGTTTATTAGGACGATCACAGTAAATTTTTAAAGTTAATACTCTTTTTTTATTTTTAAACAATTAGATTACATTTATCAGTTTGCAATTTAGTATTTTTCAAAAATTATTATTTTAAAGTACTCGGAAAGACGCTTCTTTAAAAAAAAAAAAGTTAAATTCCATTTATTGGTTCTCGAGATA
>NW_019420023.1:5800-7251 GCF_000390285.2 Anoplophora glabripennis
AAAAAAATAAATTTTAATTGTTGTTGTATTTGTTACCAATTTTTTTCAAAACCGATTTATCTCGCAAACCGTTCATTTTTTCGAAATAAATAAAGAGTACCATTTTTAAAGAAAAACCTTCAGAGTATCTAATAATAATATTTTCAGTTTGATAAAATTACTTCTGTCAAAATTTTGAGAAAAATTGTGATAGGGCCAGTCCGTTTCTGGACACCTGATAATAGCAAAAAGTTGATTTTAGCATCAAATCGTAGAGCTCCATGTGTAATACAACGTACGAAAATTTTATTAAAATATACAGGGTGGTTTCAAAGTTATAACCCTAAACGTTAATTTCTAGGTACCCCTTTGACCCCCCATAACTCCGTTAGGGGGCACATTAGGAAAAAAATTATAGGAAGGACTAGTTTTATTTTGACCTCCCCTATACACTCCCGAGAGATTAGGAGGTACTTACCGGACACCCTGTATAGTTAATTTTCCAGTGAGTGTCGATTATGGTTGTGTACATGTCGATGGGGTGGATATAACACAACTTTAGCTTGACAGGTTGTCCACTAAACGCATTTTGTAATAACCAACTGTTTATAAGTACTTTATTTTTCAATGATTAGATGAAAGTTTGCTTGTTGAGTTTATTTTTGAGGTAATTTGCTTTTTAAATAGTACGATTTTAAATTTTATGATTGTATTTGTTATTGAATTTTTTGTATTACGAAATTAATATTTGGTTAATTCTTATTCTATTATAATTCCCTTGACGCAGGACTTGGCAAACGTGTAATTGTTGATGCGCATGCATAAACGATTACGGTCCATATAGGCCAGTCAAATTATCCAAAAAATACCTCGTTTTTTGCCGAAATTTAGTTCAGTAAATACGAAAAAGCCCGATGTCAATTAATAAACAAATGTATTAGTTATTGCAAAAAAAGGCTAAAAAGCGCACTTTCTTTAAACTTCTATATATTTAAAACGAAAAAAGACTTTTTTACGAAAATTTCGGAATATGTAATCTTTGGCAAGTAGAATGAGTGCATTTTTGTAAAATTGCAAAATAGTTGATAGTTTTTGCAAAAATTTTGTTTTTCTAAAAAAAAATACATTTTTTTCAAGTTTCAGTAAATCATACAGTATTACACTTACGTGACCCATCTTGGGCTTAAAATTTTCTCTAAGAGGTGTACTTTCCTGTGCAAATTGTGCGCGTTTAACAAAATAATTGGGAATATGCGAAAAACCTACCGAATCTTGACTTCTTTTTTCGGGTCGAAAAATGCAGATCTGTTTCTTATCGTTGAAATTTAATCGGAATGGCATTATTGCCATTTGAAAGCAGACATTTTTTCACGAATTTGAAAAAAAATGTCCTACAACCAACAGGAATATTTAAAATTCACTCTCTATATCCTAGGCTCAACTGTCTCTCTGTATTTATTGAAATTTTATGG
>NW_019420024.1:0-7199 GCF_000390285.2 Anoplophora glabripennis
TAATGGAGCAGTATTGCGTTACGCATAACATGCTCTAACCACATGTTCTTGGATTGTTGATATGTCATTTAGTTTTTGTAATAAAGTTATTTGAGTACAACGTGTTTAAGCGGAACAACCATGCAACGTAAATTCTGCGTGAAACTGGGGAAAATTTTCACGGAAACGTTTCAACTTTTGAAACAAGCTTACGGAGATGATGCTCTTGAGTCGTACGCAATGGTTACGATTTTCACGATTTAAAAGTGGTCGTCAGTCAATTGAATATGATCCCTGACCAGGAAGGTCTTGGACTTCAATTGATGATTCCCACGTTCAGAAAGTCAAAGATCTGATGCGTGCACATCGCCGAGAGAAATTGCAGAAGAGGTTAGCATCTCAATTGAGTCATGTCATGAAATTTTGCATCGAGTAGTGGAAAAATTTGTTCTTTCTTTGATGACCGAACAACAGAAAGAACATCGTGTGGACAACTCCTTGAACAATCCGATGATGATAAAACATTAATTCAAAGAGTCGTAAGGAGAGACCAAAGCTGGGTTTACGACTACGACATTTAAGACAAATGTTCAATCATCACAATGGATTGGCAAAGGATCTTCCTCCACGCTCCACGTCAGTCTCTCGATTCAATATCCAAGTGATGACCACTGTTTTTTTTTTGGACTTTTTGAATTTTTGCCTCAACGTGAAAAAGCGACCAATGTGTACTATCAAGACGTTACAACGGTTACGTGAAAAAATCCGCAAAAAAGGCCGGAGTTGTGGCAAAACAACTCATTGTTCTTGCATCATGACAATGAGCCCGCACACTCAACTTTGTCAATTCGTCAGTTTTGTGCCAAAAATCAGATTATTGTCCTTTGTCACCCTCCTTACTCGCCAGACCTGGCTCCTTGCATTTTTTTCTTATTTCCAAAATTAAAATCAATGCTGAAGGGACGCCGTTTTCAAACTATTGTTGGCGTCAAAACAAATTCGCTTGGAAAGGTGTGTGAATAGGAGAGAAAAGTACTTTGAAGGAGAAAGGACCAATAATTGTATAAAATTTATAATAAAGTTCGGTTATTTTCTGAACAGACCTCGTAATTCACTCAATAAATTAACATATTTACAAAATCCAATTTAAATATAGTGTAATATGATATGAAAACCAGGTCAACCTGTAGATCAATTTAACAGAAGTTATTGGAATTGCAAAATTTTATGCAAAACTAATTTTAAAGTAAAAAGGTAATTATTATCCTTCGGATGAATTCAATGATTGCAAAACTGATTAATAAATAAATTATTTGGATCTGGTAACTAAATTGCAAATACTTCTTTGTCTAAAACGAGACGGCAAATTTAGTAACTACCATTTCAACTATAACAAAAAAAATTGCAGGATTTCTAAGTCATCCATTAAGCAACATTTATCTACAAAGCCATTACAAGTATTTATTGGATTGTAGTTTCTTAGTTCTTAAAAATATGTAGCCATATAAACCATTATTAATTAGTTATATAATAATCTTTAAATTCGTTCAAAACAGTTTTAAAATGAATTAATTATAAAATCCAATTATGTAATACTTCGAAGAAACAGTTTAATAGGTTTTTTTCCAAGTAAAAGTATAAATTTGATTTAAAACTTCAACTAAAAAACCCAACTCTTAAATATCTGTGGGAATCCTAGGAATACAGAGAATTGATAACGAAATTTAAATATATATAGATATAACAAAAAATGTTGAAAATTGCGGTCATTCAAAAACGATTTTCCGAGAGATTTTCAGGATATTCAGTACTATTTAAAATTTTCTGTCAACATTCTGCATGTTTTTAAACAAATGTGTGTATTTGCCGTTTTTCTATTAAATATAAACGATGAACGTTAAAAATCACGTTGATGTGTTACAATAACAAATACCAAAAAAATACATATCTGTATATTAAAAAAACTACTAGATACTAGTATTTATTTTGTAGCATAATATGTTGCATAAACATATTTCAAAATAATGTATATGTATTTTCAAAACAGTAAACCATTCATTTAATTTGTAAATAATTAAGGAAGTTTTAAATTCTGCTGATCCATGTTGAAAAACAAAAATAAAATAATACACATTTCGAAATTTGTAAACTAGGACAATTCCGGAAATGTTTCATCCAGACAGCAATTATTATAATCNCGTTATGTTTTATTTATGTCTAAAAAATCATAGTTTTGTTGTCTTCACACTTTAAATAGTCCATAAGCGTTCTTGTACTGTGTTATTTCAAATAAAAATGAAATCAACAATATGTATTTAATAGTTTCTGTAAAAATCATTATTTTGTTCCAAACTTTTATTTATGTTTTTGGTACTTAGACCCTTTTGAAGTTAAGGTCTTCAATTACTTTTCTTGATGCAATAAATGTCAAATCATGATCTATAAATGACATGTAATTTTTATATACAGAGTGTTCTGAATTGCACAAGCCAAATTTTATATGGTGATATAATACAACTCGTCGAAATAAAAGATAAAGTTCCTATCAACACGGGTTGGGAAATGCTTAGCTCCAAAAATACAAGGTGTTCAAGTTTAAAATCATGTTTATTGAAATATTTCTGAGGATATTTGATGTCAATAAATCAAACTTTGATTAATAAAAATTTATCCAATATTAAGACAAATATCGGTATAATAATTCTTCACCAATCGCATAGATAGTGGAAGACACTGTCTCTAAAAACCCTAACATATCTTTGCTACTAACTTTTTTTTCTTGAACATTGGATAAGTGCATTTAGTTTCTAGCAAAGTTGTTTTTTAAGAAAAAACAATATCTTTCCGAATTATTATTTTTTTAAGTTTTAAGCAATCTTAGTCCACAATTGATTAACTTTGTAATGTCTGTCAAAAAGTATTTTCACAAAAAAAGTGTACTATAGGAATTTTTTGCTCCAAACACGTTGTTCCTTGGAACAAAGCTTATGCTGACACTGTGTATTGACACATGCCACGTTAATATGGTAAAGAAATAAGAATAAGAAAGTATTAGCCAGCAAGTACTACATATAACTGCTATAAGATATAAGATCTCAATCTATAGGATGGTTCACATGAAACTCCTATATAGTAGGAACTCTGCAAAGCGGTCTTTCCGTATTATCGCATTATACAGGACGATTCAGGTTTAATCTGGATAACTTCAGGAATGGACAAAACAGGTTAAAATAATGTTCATTCGTGATATAAACTTATTTCTTAAATCGTATCGTTTCGGAGTTACAGGTAGGTACTTTTTCTCTTTTCTTAGCACTAAAAATACTTTTAAGGAAGATTTTCACAAACGTCAGTTTATGCAAATCATTGTGAGTTTTGTTTTTCATGGGTTGCTATACCGTTAATTGAAATTTTCAGGAATTTCATTGAATATCTCGAAAAAAAACAAGAGATGAAAAAGTTTCAAAATTAATGAGACAAAGTGGTGTGCAGCTGTTTTATTGAAATTAATTAATTTTTTTTGAAGTTTTTAAATACTGTAGGAGGGGGGTATCACACAAAATACTTACACTTCTAATTGTAAGAGGGGTAGGTGGTTAAAAAATAAGAAGCTTATGTAAGATCATAAGAAGTGTTTGTGTTCCGAATTTCACCTCGATCGGATGAGTGGTTCAAAAGATATGAGGGAAAAGCAAGAAAAAAATTCTATTACAACACCATCTATCTCGGAAACGATGTGATTTAGGAAATAAGTGAATGAACATTATTTTTTTAACCTGTGCTATCGATTCCTGAAGTTATCCAGATTAAACCTGAATCGTCCTGTATTTTGAGCAAATAGTATATTTACCTAAATCGAATTTGAAAATTGAAGACCTTAACTTCAAAAGGGTCTAAGTGCCAAAAATTCAAAATATGAGATTTTTGCATAAAAAGGATCCATGTACTAAGCCAAACGATATCCAAATGGGTCTAAGTGCCATCGCGAAGTATTTTGTTCATTGGAGTGGGATAAATATGACAAATCTGTATGTGCCATGACTATTAGAAGTAAAAAGGGTCTAAGTGCCACCGACGCATTCACGTGTTTTTTACTCTTGAGATTATGTTTACATTTAGTTTTCGTCGGTATCTTGTGCTAGAAAATGTTGACTTTTAATGAAATATTATTACTGCGTATAAAATGAATGAAACCGTGCAACTGAAAAGCCGAACACGAGGCTCTGAAAGCATAAAACAAGAGAGAAAACGATTAAAAACAAGTGGACAGGAGTATTTGGCACGTATTTAATGGGATTAATCCAAATTGGAAGCATTTCCCAGCGACGCCATGGACAATACGAACAGCCCGAAAGTACCGTCGACAAGCAACTATGTTCTATACAGTTCCAAATGAGGATGGAGAACACCTTAGGATCTGTCGTCAAACATTTAGCCAGATATTTGCATTATCTCACAAACAAGTACAGGTCCTTGTTGAGAAGAAAAAAGGAGGATCCATTAACTACAATGACAACAGAGGGAAACATACAGAAGAAAGAAAATACAACGAGCAAATACACAATCAGATCCGTGCTCATATAAAATCATTTCCGGTAGAAGAAAATGATGATATGTTTGATGAAATAGAGCAAAAGTTTTTTGTCAGTGGACATTCCTATATGCCATGCGACAGAGACTTCGCATTGATTGGAAAAAGATAAAGAGTCGTAAAGTGTTTTACCCCCCAGTGTATTAAAGAAATGATAGAAAAAACAAGACACATCATACCATTCCGCACAGTGAACATGGAATCTACAAACTTTAAAAACATACAGGCGGCGGCTGATGTTTATCTTAACACTACAAAACTTAATATATCTCAAGCATCTATTTTAAAAATAACAAAAGATAATCCCACCATTAAAAAAATAAAAAAAAACCTTCAGTGATGTTGAAGAGTGGCAGAAAGTTAACATTTTAAAAAAAAGGAAAATCCATTGAGCAACTAGCCAGTTTAAAACTTTCCGATCAAATATCAAAACCACGAATTACCAAAGAGAAGCTTAAAAACCTGCAAGATATGATTCCGTATATACCAAGTCAGTATCAACCATTCTATAAAAAATTAATAGAGAACCAGCAGCAGGAATCCCAACCTGCTACTAATAGTGGCACTTAGACCTTAGGTTTTATGTTTATGGACTTAGACCCTTTTACAAACGTTATGTTTTATTTATGTCTAAAAAATCATAGTTTTGTTGTCTTCACACTTTAAATAGTCCATAAGCGTTCTTGTACTGTGTTATTTCAAATAAAAATGAAATCAACAATATGTATTTAATAGTTTCTGTAAAAATCATTATTTTGTTCCAAACTTTTATTTATGTTTTTGGTACTTAGACCCTTTTGAAGTTAAGGTCTTCAATTACTTTTCTTGATGCAATAAATGTCAAATCATGATCTATAAATGACATGTAATTTTTATATACAGAGTGTTCTGAATTGCACAAGCCAAATTTTATATGGTGATATAATACAACTCGTCGAAATAAAAGATAAAGTTCCTATCAACACGGGTTGGGAAATGCTTAGCTCCAAAAATACAAGGTGTTCAAGTTTAAAATCATGTTTATTGAAATATTTCTG
Source organism: Anoplophora glabripennis (assembly GCF_000390285.2). Lineage (NCBI taxonomy): Eukaryota > Metazoa > Arthropoda > Insecta > Coleoptera > Cerambycidae > Anoplophora > Anoplophora glabripennis. The sequence continues at coordinate 5,608 of NW_019420024.1, forward strand.
AGGATATTTGATGTCAATAAATCAAACTTTGATTAATAAAAATTTATCCAATATTAAGACAAATATCGGTATAATAATTCTTCACCAATCGCATAGATAGTGGAAGACACTGTCTCTAAAAACCCTAACATATCTTTGCTACTAACTTTTTTTTCTTGAACATTGGATAAGTGCATTTAGTTTCTAGCAAAGTTGTTTTTTAAGAAAAAACAATATCTTTCCGAATTATTATTTTTTTAAGTTTTAAGCAATCTTAGTCCACAATTGATTAACTTTGTAATGTCTGTCAAAAAGTATTTTCACAAAAAAAGTGTACTATAGGAATTTTTTGCTCCAAACACAATTTCATGTACAGTGTAAAGTTTAAACGTAAAAAAAACAATTGCCATAGAAATTTCTAAGTATGTATCTAAAGAACAATAAGGATCAGAAACAGTTATTTATTTTAAGTTTAAAAAATTAAAAACTCGAAGGCCACTCCTTTCTTTTCTAAATTAATTCAATAAATGTTTGCTTTTTAGTAAATTATTATTACCTAGCCTAATTTCCTCTTCATCGTAACATTTCTCGACCTCTTCGTAGGAACTTTTTTCTTATTTTAAGTTCTATCACCAGTTAAATAGCGCGCAATTCGGGACATCCTGTATAGATGTCAATAAATGAGTATGAATATTATAATTGAATTGCTGAGTGTTAAAAGGAATTAACTCCAAAAAACCAAAATGTTGGGAAATTACAAAAAACTAAACTAAAGCTAGATTTGAATTTAGAATAAAATATTATTATGATAGATTGAAAGCAAATATATGTGGGATAATTGTTATACAATGTTAAAACAGTAGTGGAGTTAGTTCCTTTTAACACCTAACTGCTATAATTAAAAATAAAGTTAAATAATAATTATTATTACTTTCAGAACGGGTTTATTAATGACAAAATGCATTATTATTTCAACTAATTATCTAAATATTATCTTATTCCAAATTTGTGGGTCATGTAAGATAACCTTCATAAAAAAGTTTATGCTGTTCATTTCGTTCTGGGATATATTTCAATAACTTCTTGACAGCATCGACTTCATGCTTATTTATAGGCACTTTTCCTTCGGGGTAAGCACTGGACAAAGTATCAAATACTAACACTGGCCTAGGCTCTGGTTGTCTCAAATGAAAAGTGCGCTTTACTAAGCTTCCTATAAATTCTGCAGCTTCTAAGTTGCCATTTTGAAGATATTTAAACTCCATGAATGAGGCTGAAGCAAAATATTGTTCTTGTTGCCGCAGAACATTTCTGCCATAGGACTCTACTGACAACACGCTCTCGTGAGTTGGGTAGTAAAAGGAACTAACTCCAGAACTTAGTTCCTTTCACGAATCAGTCATATTAATATACATTTTAAATGCGTCGTTTAATGAGAGTTAGTTCTTTTCTTCACCACCCGATGGGAAATATCGAAAAGTATCGTTTCACGTGTGTAACTCAATATAGCAGATTTTTGGAGTTATAGTCTGTTTAGAAATGAAAGAGAGTAATAAAAGCTTATTATGTATGCAAATCGTAAATAAATGTAGTACTGGTGCTTATATTCAATA
>NW_019420025.1:0-7203 GCF_000390285.2 Anoplophora glabripennis
AAAAAACGGAATTTTGAAAATCCGTTTTTGTTTTATTTTAATTTATTAATTAATTTAGTTTGAGGTGATATTGAAAAAAGAACACTTTCTCATGGCAACATTTTGCCCTCTATCGAAAGGCATAATCAATTTTTATATTTCCAGGACCATCATCAGCTTAATTTTTTTAAATACAGACCTGGAAATTTTATAAATTATTTTGCAAGCCTTCATGACCCCCAGTACTGTACTGCCTCAACCCGAACCAGATTCAGGAATTTTGTCTCGAAAAATTCATCTTCAATATATTCGTTCGTATTTGTATGTTTATTGAATTATCGGACAATCTAAGTGTTATTAGACCCTGTAGTTATTTAAACTATTATCATCACATGTTACAATAAAACATTATTAGAGTTTTAATCCTGTGCCCATACGTATTTCTAGGTTTCTCGAGTACTCAAAATTCAAACAAATTCCGATCTAATTTTTTGTAGCATATTCATACAAATATATCTGACATGCTCTTTCACAATTGCGGTTACAGTGTAAAAAAATCCAATCATATTACGGTTATCTTTATTTTCAACATTTGCCAAAACGCAAATGTTTTTGAACATTTATTGTAATTTTTTAAACTATATTAAAATATTTATTTAGAGTTTTAGTTTATATTCATTTTTTAGAATAATTTGTCATTTAAAAAAATGAAGTTGATGATGGTCCTGGAAAGACGAAACGTTAATATAAAAATTGATTATGCCATTCGATAGAGGGCATAAAGTGGCCATGAGAAAGTGTTCTTTTTTCAATATCACCTCAAACAAGGTTGAAATGAACCAAAAATGGATTTCCAAAATTTCGTTTTTTTTTTTTCAAATATTTCGAAAACTAATCATGTCTTAGATTTTTTAGAGGCATAATGTTGGTCCACTGATTATGCAGCTTTGCCCCAATTTCATTAGTTCATATCTCTTACCGTTTGCGGGATCCCTATAATGAAAAACAAATTTATAACAGCCTGTATAGTACAAAAATTATTTTTGTCACCATATGCTTATTTTCAAATTAATAACAGAATAATCTAAAATAAAAGAAAAACAAAATGTTCAAATTGAAATACCTACCCTTTTTTAATGATAAATTCATATTATTACATGACATTAATTCACTAAATAATTATTTGCAGATCAAGACAACACACCAATAATATTAGGAGTTATAATACCAGTAATATTAATAGCGATACTATTTATAACAGTTATATTCATAAGACGTAGAAGATCTGCTGGAAGAAAAGCAACAGAAGCTCGTAATAATGACAATATATCTCTACCAGATTCGGTAATTGAAACCAGCAGACCTGTGAGAATAGAGAATTTCTCTAATCATTATAGGATTATGTCCGCTGATTCTGATTTTAGGTAAAATACTCATAGATGCAATTGTTTTAAATTGAACTTTAAAAGATTTTCAAAAAAAATGTTTCTCGCATTTTTTTTAAATTAATTAAAATCTTGTAGAATAATTAATTGTTTGACGTTTCTTGTTTTAAATTTTTTGTGACCTCTTGTGAAAAGTAAAGAAACATTTTTTTGAAACTATGACATCTCTATCGCAAAAAAATATTTTCTGTACATTTTAAGTTTTCATTTTCGTGTTTTAGATTTAGCGAAGAGTTTGAAGAACTGAAACATGTAGGCAGGGACCAACCGTGTACTTTCGCCGATCTTCCTTGCAATAGGCCTAAAAATAGATTTACGAACATATTGCCTTACGATCACTCTCGATTTAAGTTACAACCAGTAGACGATGAAGAAGGTTCGGACTATATCAATGCAAATTATGTACCAGTACGTATATACGAGTATTAAATAAAAATATATGACGTTTCTTAAATATATTTTAGGGTTACAATTCTCCAAGAGAATTCTTGGTGACTCAAGGCCCATTGCATTCTACAAGAGACGACTTTTGGAGGATGGTATGGGAGTCGAATTCAAGAGCTATAATTATGTTGACACGGTGCGTCGAAAAGGGAAGAGAGAAATGTGATCACTATTGGCCTTATGACACGATGCCCGCCTATTATGGTGATATTTCTGTACAAATTTTAAATGAATCTCGATACCCTGACTGGAATATAAGTGAATTCATGGTTTGTCGTGTAAGTGACAATTTTAGTTTCTATAAGCATTAGAGAGATTTTTTTTTCTTAATTTAACATAGCAGGAGGGTCGCTTTTCATATTTCGGGAATGGACGATCCTGGTGCTGCCATCTGGCAACCGACGTCCCTATGGTTTTGTCGGTATATTTACTCAGAATGTATTGATGTACAGGAACTATGTGTGTAATTTATAGTGACTTGAAAAATTCATCTCAGCCAAAAAATGGATGATTATTTTTTACAAATTTCGACGTGGATTATCTCAACAACAGTGCTTCGATTATTGTAATATAAGCATGGAAACCATCCCCTAAAAATCATTGTGGATAATTTCATGCCTATATACGATGCACACACAGATTGTACGATATTTTCTATTATTATGCAAATTTTAAGAATTAATTTTATTCCTACCCTGGAAAATCTGNTTACCGAAAAACAGACGTTCGTGAGAAGGATTTTTTTGGAGATATCCCCAGATTCGACACCTCGCTTCAACCCCTGCCTTCGTCTCACTTGCTAATTCACACCTGGTCGGTTTGACACTTAGGCCGTCAGCCCGCTGCAAAAAAACCGTATGATTTCTCCACATATACCTTCAAGGTATAGTTAATTATGCGCATGCTAACCAATGAACAAGTGCAATTAGCCGGTAACCGTAGAAAATGCACCGATAAAGATAATTGTTAATTGCAAAAAAAAACACGTTTTACAATGGTTATCGTGGAACCCATTCTAAAAAAACTGTTTTAAAGAGAGCAAATTTTTAGGTTATGTTTTAACGATAGCACCATATATGCCATTATATTGTTGTTTAAGTTTGACAAATGGCATATCAATCGGTTGGAACAAAATCATGTCCGATATGTCAAAATATATTCCAACTAAATCTGTAAATCCTTACATAATTGGAAAAAAGGGTAGAAATGTCTGAAAGAGGTCTTACAATTACAAGATATCTTTCTTATTTTCTTAATAAAAAACTTTTTTATTTTTTATTAGTATCTCGCTTATTGTTGGAAATGGAACTAACAAACCCTATATGACTATGCTCGACAGGTAGCGTTCTATCCAAATATGAAAAAATATATAGGGTGTTCCATTTAAATTAACAAAGTTAACATCCGCGGATCATTTTCGAAAACTTCATAAAAAATCGTGCATCTTTTATATTTCACATTTTTTTATAACTAAAAACAAAAAAGTTAAAGGGGGGTCAAAATATAGTGAATAACCCTGTACGCGCATTGCGGTCCAAATAGGGAACAGCATTTAAGGGATGAGGGAACCCATGAAGTGTAAACTCCAAGTCTTAGGTATACCGCGTCTCAGCTAGAACTCAAAAATGATGGAGTAATTTCTATGCTAAAACTTCACAAATAGATATGATAATTTGCGCAGCCATCGTATCAGATAAAATTAATTTTGTTCCAGTCGATTTGTGTGCCATTTAAAAAACTTGCATAATTAGGTAGATATTAATATTAATAATAATAATTGTTTATTAAATAGGATGTCCTTATATACACAAATCATTTTAAATTTAAATATAAATACAAACACAAAGTAAGAGGATAGTCAAACTAAGGATCAATTAACACATATTATTTACTCTTATGTATTTAACAAGCTCTCTTTTAAATTTATTTTATTTAATTTATAACAGTGGCATACGTGGCACTATTGTTGGAACATACCAAAAATATTTGCACTCCTTTTTCGCGTATGCCACCAGGTAGATCCCTTACAAACTGTATGCCGATGATTTTTATAATGAATCTCATCATAATGAATGATATATTAAAAGGGCATACATGTAACTATTATTGTCATACCTGTGCAATTAATACAGTCATACAGGTGTGAAATAAGACCTTCGGGAACCGTATGCCCTTTGGAATTTGTGCACTTTATGCCAAAAACCTTTGAATTTCGAATAGGCATACGTGTAACTACCATTTACAAATGCAATGTTTATTTACACTTAAGGGCATCACCCGACCCTTCGGTTCTACTCTGCCCGTATGCCGACCGTTTTGCGATTAATTGTTGTTGTTAAAATTCCGTTTAGTATGCTCGGCATAAGTGTAAATATATTTGTAAAACGCGATTTTTTTTGCAATTAACAATTACCTTTACCGGTGCATGTTCCACGGTTACCGGCTAAATGTACTTTTTCATTGGTCAGCATGCACATAATTAACGTTACCTTAAAGGGCATACGGTTTTTTCGCAGCGAGCTGACAGCCCAACTCTCTCTTTAAGTCTCGGGCACACTTTGAAATAACTTTTACCATATCATGTTGGTAATTACCTAACAGATTGAATTTACATTTACCGATATTATTATATTCTCCTCTCGTGACCCCGTATAGCAACACGGGGGTGGATTAGTCAACATCGTATTACTTAATTTTTTGTAGCTTGAAAAATCCACCTAAAAACAGCTCATGCTCATGAATCTGTTCTTCTTTTCCTTAAACATTGTAACAATTTATTATTATATCTTGAAATTTCTACGCCTTTCCGAATGTGATTGGTACGCAATTATAAATATTGATTTTTTTTCCTTTTTCTAATCCGGAAGAGAAGCCTGCCAGAAGGGTTTAGGTTAACTTGGTGCATAGGTTTTCTAATCAATGGCATTCCTCGAAAGGCAGCGATGGCTAGCTTTGAACCTGTTCGAAAATCCTTAATCTTTCTGTGGTTATTTCCTGGAAGATATTAATAAAACTATTGGGTCCACATCGTTCTGAAACTTGCCCCATAAATTATGCCTCGCTTTTGTTACATAATCGACTTTCTCAAATTCTCAAAACGACTTGAATCTGTGTTAAGTTTGATTAGTTGACATTGGTTTTAATAAAAGGTGTTAATTAAAAGCCGATATGAACAGATTCCTTGAGTTTATGACTTTATTGAGGTTTCCGATCAAAATGAACTATTTTTGAATCTTTACTTTCAAGTTCAAGTTACGTTAATAACTCATTTCATTTTTTTAGGGTGAACAGCAGCGGGTCGTGCGTCACTTCCATTTCACGACATGGCCCGATTTTGGAGTGCCTAATCCTCCTCATACGTTGGTTAGGTTTGTAAGGGCATTTAGGGAACGGGTGCCTCCCGATCAAAGACCCATTGTGGTTCATTGCAGGTTTGTTTATTTTTTATAGAAAAAGGAAAAGTTAGGAAAATACGGGTATTTTTTAGCGCTGGCGTTGGTAGATCTGGTACGTTTATATGTTTGGATAGAATATTGCAGCAAATATTAGTGTGCGACTACGTCGACATCTTTGGAATAGTTTATGCCATGAGAAAAGAACGTGTGTGGATGGTGCAAACCGAACAACAGTACATATGTATTCATCAGTGCCTTTTAGCAGTTTTAGAAGGAAAAGATCTTTCTGGTTCCTCAAGGGAAATACACGAAAACCAAGGATTTGAAGGTTAAATTTTTGTTTTATATTTCTAGAGTTGATATACTATTTTTTTATGTGGTTTATTTTCAGATGACGAAGGAATTGCTGAATCGGGAATGTAGTAGGTTAATACTCGAATTATACTGACTTGGTTTGGAGGGAAATTGTGGAGAATCTCATATTTGTTGATCAAACAAAATTTTTATATAATTTTATATATTTTATATATATTTTACTGTAATTACGTTGCTCAATACGTATGTCAAGAAGACAGGCTGGCGACTGTCCGTTAACCGTTAAAATGGAATTTTACAAGACGTTTACATTTAGTTACATCTACTCAGCAAGGAAATCATGAGATTATGAGTTATATGATATTAACGAGTGGCATTTAGTAAGTTGTTACCTATATTTTTTATAAATGTATTTATATATAGTCATTGATGGTTGTTAAAATTTTACTTAAATGTCCCTTTTGCGACAGCTAATTTTATTTTACAAATTTGATTAATTTTAGTGGTATGTGTACAGTTTTATAGATACGCACATTTAATAATGATTAAATTATTATTATACATATTCCACCAGCTATATACAATATGGCCAAATTAAAATGACAATTTTTTTTAGTACCGCAAATTTTATTTTAGGGTGTAAGATTTTAAGTATCAGTATCATTAAAAATAATTTGTTGACATAAAATTATTCTGTGATAGATTTTTTGATTAGAAAAATATTTTATGAATTTACTTAACTTTCTAACCAGTAATTATGTTTATGTACTTAATTTTACCTGAAATAAACAATTTATATTTTTACTTGTCTATCATTCAAACATAGCTACTGGTTCCCACGAGTTTCAGGTTTCCCCCCACCCTCGAAATAAATAAATAAAAATATACAGGGTGTTTCATTTAAATTAACAAAGTTAACATCTGCAGTCATTTTGTTTGGACTTCATTTGTTCTTCTACTATCATTTTGAAAATGAAAACTATAAAAAATCGTGCAACTTTTCACATTTTTTTATAGCTCTTAAAACAAAAAAGTTAAAGGGGGTCAAAATATAGTGAATCACCCACATCCCACAACACAAAATATGACTACATATCTCAAAATTTTTTAAACAACTATTTTCAATAACCCTTCATAGAATGTATTGCTATGCAGCGTGCGCATGGCCTATGTCTACCTATAAAAAGCGGCTCTGGCTGCGATCAAATTAGTCAGTCAGCAGCTGTGCTCGAGTCAAGTCTCGAGTTGCAGTCAGCCACCAATCGGGCTAACCGAAGTGTCCCCGAGTGTTTCTGCTTCAACTCTAATATTGTGTTTTTTTTTATTTCATTCTCACTTGGCACCTACTACAGTGAATAAAATAAGATTTGATATTCAGAAGTTTGGCTTTAGCACTTTCTAGTACAGTCTTTCCCAATGTCAGTTGAACATGCAAAAAAACGCCTGGCAATAAAATTTAATGACTCATAGGCATCCCTAAAAGTTTTCTGCTAAAAGTAAAAAATTATAATAATTTGTATATAATGTGTAGATTTTCTATTATATGTTCATTTGGCCAACAATATATTTTAATTATTTATGTCCTCAAACAATTTTATTATGTTGATGGTAAATTTCGTTTTGTT
>NW_019420026.1:0-672 GCF_000390285.2 Anoplophora glabripennis
ATAAACTTGTTATAGGTATTTCATTGTAAAAGCATTTCAACGAATTTGGAGAATTTTGAATGTATTGTCAACTATAAGTATTTTAGAGAGAGGAAGAGTAATATTCAAAATTTAAATAATTACCTTGTAACTATAGTCATAACGTTGAAAGATAAATATGTATGGACATATGACATTACTTTATTTGGACACATATTTCATTAGTAGATTTTTACAAAAATACCTTCGGTGCAAATATTCATTTAACTCATTTAAAATTTATAAATATAACTGGAATCAATTACATATCCAGTTGCAAATTTAATGCATATGGAACTGACCCTTGCACCATAAGATAACTAAATAAGAGGCTTTTATCGAACATGCATTCACTGAGGCCATCTCACGTTGTTGTAGCAAAACATTGTCCTTTATGGAAATTGTTAAACAGAAATCTGCAACCACAGATCGAATCTGTATTTCCAAGCTTTCAATCAACAGAAATAGAATGCGTTGACTGAAATATTTCAATCAACGTAGAATGTTGGAGGTTTGAGGTTATAGTTTATCTTCAGTTCAGGTAGGTTGCCGCGTTTTGTGCATTAATAAATTTGTTTTGTTTTAGATTAATGTAATAAGGGATTTATTGAATTAGTCATCTGAACTGCCTTACTGTATTTTTATTCTTTTTTT
>NW_019420026.1:2675-6246 GCF_000390285.2 Anoplophora glabripennis
CAGAAAATTCCATTTACAGGATGGGTAAAAACAGAAAAATACAATACATTTAATAACTAAATAACATAATACAAAAAAAAAGATGTATACTAACATACTTAACCTATGTAAAACACCATGAATATAATGCATGTTCACTCAATGATTATTATTAGTTGACACGTTTGCAAATAGGTCCAAAGACTCTTGATGGTTATTATAGTAACTGCACATTTGGTATATAGGAGAGTATTTGAGAATATTCGTACGAGGAGTTGATAAATAAAAACACTGATCATGCCTGGATGTTGCACGAGGAACATGAAAATATAAATAACTAATCAAATCACAGCTGTCTATAACACCCTGACATAGCTTATGAAGAAAAGAAAGTGAGAATTTGTCTCTTCGATCCTTTAATGATGTTAGAGAAAATCTTTTAAGGAGATCATCATGAGGAAAACCAACACACGGATAAACATTATCCAATTTAAATGACAAAAATTTTGCGTTGTAGATGTTCTATATTGTTAATATATACATTGTAATGTAGATTCCAAATAAGGCACTCCAACTTGGAACGAACAAACGCAATGTACAACAATTTTACACTGTTTTCATTGGCGAATGACGACTATTTCGCATTATAAATCCCAACATATTATATATTTTGACACACATCTACTTAGACTTTTACTTCGATTAATTTGTATGTAATTTAACACTTTTTGTAGTGTAATTAGAAGTTTTAGAACTTACGACAGAATGAAGGGAAATATGAAAATTTCAAAATATTTCGAACAATCTTTAACATTGGAATATACTCGAAATACATCGAAATATATGGCACGCACATTGTAGACGAATTTATTATCGGTTTGTTGAGCCCGAAAAAATACTATTCAAATTCAATACACTTGTCAAGAATTTATTATCTTCCTTTTTCCAGATTCTGTAATAAAATAAAAGTATCACAAACAAAAATGATATAAAGCGTGTCGTTTCTGCTGCTGATTTGATACACTTTTTGTACAATTTTACACTCGGGCAATATTTTAACCACTTTTTGCTATGCAAACTGCAACAGGGTTATCAGTAAAAGTTACTTAAATTTGATTTCCGTGCTCACACAATCACAAAACTAAAACAGTTATTTTTTATTCTAGCTTGTGAAGTATCAAGATAAAAAAATCAATTCGAGAATATAAAAGCGACCTCGCAACTGTACAGAGTGTAATTTTAAGTCGGGGTCATATTTATACAGAGGCTGCCTTTGATCTTTGAAAACACGTAGCAATAATATATTTGTTCTAATTCCTTCGTAAAAACTTATTTTTTTAACCATTTTTTTGTAATTTTTTAACCCCACCGCTGGACAAGCTAGTATAATCTCCAATAACAGCTCGCTTTAGTCGCAGCGCAACCACAATGGTCTTTGACGCTCGTTACTTTTGTTGAGAGTGTTCGCCACACAAATAGTACTTAATAAGTAACCTAGTAAAAAACTCAAGCAGTAAACAACAATGATAAATGAAATATATAAAAATAAATCGTCTGTTTACTCATATAATTTTTATAACACTTCTCTGAATTTGTCCCCGTCCAACATTAGCGTATTAGTGTTCAAAGCTCGCATAATCTCTTAAATGTGTAACCTGCTACTTTTAACTATATGGACCTCTGGATAGGGAGTTTGTTTGGAATTTAATAACGATGAAAAATAATAAATTCACAATTAGATGTATGTACAGTCTTCTAATGCGAAACAACAACTTCGCCGAATCGCTCTCCCTACACATGCACTGTAGGTTGCCTACAATTCATGTACTTGTAATACATGAGAATTACAGTGGCGGTGTACACAAGAATTAAAGTGCATTTTAAAAAACTAATTATAGCTCGACTACTTATTTGATTAAAAAAAAATCAGATTCGTATTTAGGGGAACAAATACTATTACCCCTAAAAAATTGACCCCCACTTAAAGTTACACCCTGTATATGTTGGAAAACTAATTCGAAGCAATATAAAATTTGATGAAAAAGGGACTAATAAAATAGTTTGACGTTTATAGAAATTATACATGGCGCTACAGAATGAGGTTTTAAAAATTTGGAAATCCGGAAATGTGAAATAAAGTTTTTACAGCAGTAGGAAGTGCTAGACCTCCTATCTCTTGGGTAGCTGCCCTTCCATCCATTGACGTTATTGCCGTGGTTGTGTATGGTCAGCTTCAATTTCGTCCTGCAACATGGCCCCACGATGGGCACCATCTCGTGGAGGTGTATTGGTTGCCTCTTGGGTTGGTCCCGGCTGAGGTGAGATTTCCGATCCTCCGCCATCGTTCTAAGTTCAATATGACCAGATGGAGATTCCAAGATCTATTTGTTTTGTATGTTTCGACCGAAACGGCCGTTGGAACACTTCACTAATCTGGTTTCCACTTAGGACTTGAGAACGGGGTTCGGGCTTTTGTGTCCTCTATATGCACTTGGTTCGGGTATGATACCCTAGTGCCTGAAAATCACTGTCTTTGATTCACTGTTTTTTAATTTACTATGTACGGACTCCTTGGATGCCGGTAGCGAGGCTTCGTGAAGCTTGTTGTAGCATGAAGCTGATCGAGAGCGTTAGAGTTGGAGATTTGTGTATTTCTTTTAGTTGAGAAATAATAACTCAAGAGTAAGTAAATATATATCGTTCGAAGAGCATTTTATTTCATTCGGCAGAAATAAGGGGAATAAAAGCAAACGGGTATGAAAATGTGATTTATAGATATCTACATAAATTTATTTTACAATACATTTTTTTTCTGGCGTTTTTACTGATGTATTTTCAGACATCGGTTCAATGCACCAGTAATAGTATTAGACTAGGCGGTATCTGTTTTGGTTTGGGTGAATCGTATATCCACGGAGATTTTTGACTTTTTGGCTTTCAAATATTACTAGGAATGAAAATTTTTCTATACTCTCCTAATTGACGAATTCGAATTTTTCAAAAAGCGTTTGACAGCTTGAGGGCACTTTTATAAGTGATTAAAGTTTCAAGTATCTAAGGGTCTTGGTTTTTACTGTGCAAAATTTTAAAAATTTGCAAATTTTTTTTCAAAATCTGGTTTGCAAAATCTATCTAATCGATTCTGATGAAATTTGGTGTGATGATTCTACATAACATGAAGCTTTCTTGAGCCCAGTATGAAAGTCCCAACCCAATTTAAAGATCTCAAAAGTTATGTTTTTTAACCCCATATTTGGCGATTTTTTCGATTTTTGCAATAATAATCACGATTCATTAAATTAAAACTTTAATATCTAATAACTTTTTAAAAATAAATTAATATAACAAAACCTTTACACATTGATTTGCCATAGTTATTATAAGTTTAACTTCATAAATTTACAGTATATACAGGGTAGCCCATCGAAAACGTACCGTAAGGCATTATAGGGTAGTAATGAACTTTTCGGCAAAATCCAAAAACAGGTAAAGTTTGCTTCTGAGGGGGACAACTTTTGGCGCAAAAAGCATAGCAAAATCTTCAACCCCCTAAGTGGGGGTGCCATCCCCCAAATTTTTTTAAATGGGAATG
>NW_019420026.1:6458-7596 GCF_000390285.2 Anoplophora glabripennis
CTGTTATATTTATTAACTGGTTTCCATTCTATTATGTAGGTATACCTAAATATGCACTTATGTAGCAAAATAATTAAGTCTGTGTAGGTATAATATTTAATTTTTTCGACGTTTAGTTCAAGTGAGCTTTCCTCGGGTAGCATAATATTATTTACTACCTAAATAATATTTTGAATCTAAATTTGTTATTTTAAATAATCATAATTAGTTTTTAGTTTTTTAAAAATTCTTAAGAATATTTGTAACATGACCGAACAAGGTTATGCTAAAGCCCAATCAGACAATTTACCGAATTCCATGATGATTGCGGAGTTTTTTCGAAAAGCATTTTATTTTATTCGGCAGAAATAAGGGGAATAAAAGCAAACGGGTATGAAAATGTGATTTATAGATATCTACATAAATTTATTTTACAATACATTTTTTTTCTGGCGTTTTTACTGATGTATTTTCAGACATCGGTTCAATGCACCAGTAATAGTATTAGACTAGGCGGCATCTGTTTTGGTTTGGGTGAATCGTATATCCACGGAGATTTTTGACTTTTTGGCTTTCAAATATTACTAGGAATGAAAATTTTTCTATACTCTCCTAATTGACGAATTCGAATTTTTCAAAAAGCGTTTGACAGCTTGAGGGCACTTTTATAAGTGATTAAAGTTTCAAGTATCTAAGGGTCTTGGTTTTTACTGTGCAAAATTTTAAAAATTTGCAAATTTTTTTTCAAAATCTGGTTTGCAAAATCTATCTAATCGATTCTGATGAAATTTGGTGTGATGATTCTACATAACATGAAGCTTTCTTGAGCCCAGTATGAAAGTCCCAACCCAATTTAAAGATCTCAAAAGTTATGTTTTTTAACCCCATATTTGGCGATTTTTTCGATTTTTGCAATAATAATCACGATTCATTAAATTAAAACTTTAATATCTAATAACTTTTTAAAAATAAATTAATATAACAAAACCTTTACACATTGATTTGCCATAGTTATTATAAGTTTAACTTCATAAATTTACAGTATATACAGGGTAGCCCATCGAAAACGTACCGTAAGGCATTATAGGGTAGTAATGAACTTTTCGGCAAAATCCAAAAACAGGTAAAGTTTGCTTCTGAGGGGGACAACTTTTGGCGC
>NW_019420027.1:0-648 GCF_000390285.2 Anoplophora glabripennis
ACTGTGTTTTAGGTACCTGGTATGCTGTAAAATTTGAAGTTTTCTTTGATGGAAACTACGTAGATGCCTTGCAGACTATCTATGGGGCCACTGGAAATTGCTTTGGGACTGTTTTATACTGCTGGTAGCGGAAAATGTTCATGGGATGACTAATTAACTTTCTCTGGACTCTGGCAAACTGTGGATTTGACCAGTGAGTGTTTAATTTTCTTTCTTGGACTGTTCCCATATTTATTTAGCCATACCCATGCACAGGTCTGGTCGAACTAAACGTGGAGGTGGTAGAAATGTATATGCCTAGTTGAAGAATGCGCACGCGGGCAAACGGAGAACAAACACAGCCGCACTGGGCGACTGGGCCATCAATTTCAATTGTTGACAAATTCCCTAGGAGTGCAGTGGAGCAATACGGAATTATTTTAAATATTGTTGACTATTTCTATTTAATAACTTTTCTAACTAAACTAACAACCAACTTTTCCTTGTCCTTTCTTGGCAAGGATATGTTCATACCTTCCCGTTGGTCCTTGCCGAGCAGTGATATATTTTAATGAAAATGTAAATGTTTTTTGATGTCATAACTTTACATCGATATAATAAAATTGTTTGAGGACATAAATAATTAAAATATGTTGTTGACCAAATGAA
>NW_019420027.1:1605-5656 GCF_000390285.2 Anoplophora glabripennis
TGACGGTTCTCAGTATAAACAGGGTATGGAAGCTATTGAACATCGCTGGGAAAAGTGTATCGAACTAAAATGTGTAATTTTTTTTTTCTCAAATTTTTTGTGTTTTCTTGGTTTTGGTTAAGTCGAGTATTTTTGGGACTACCCTATAATGAAACCATCAAAACTTGTCAGCTTAAGGATTGATAGATGAAGCGAAAGCTAAACCAAGCGCCGGATTAGCCTTTTCTGCGTATGCGGCGAAATAAAACCGCACATAAGTCGAGTTAATATGCCACATGCGCTCTCCTCGAAGAAGCTTCCCGGCCGACACTTCCACGGGGCCGCGCGGCGTCATTTCTCAGCGCGTTCCCGTAATTTATGGTGATTGCGGTGGGTGGAACAAGGACGTGAAATATTAGAATGCGACGACGCCAGGCGGGGCGGCGATACGATCGGGTATCGCGCCCATGGACAAATCGTAATTTAAGCGATTTATTATTTTGCATGGGACGTCGCGCGTATTTCATACTCTCAACTCGCCCACGCCGGCCGTGGAGGAGAGGTCGTAAGTTCAAACTTCTATATTGAAACACACTTTATTACTGCAAATGGGGATGCGAGCGCGCTGATTTACGGCGATGGGCCCGAGGAATGCGCGATGGATAGTCCTTTGTGTTTCAGTTTGCAGATATGAGTGTGACTGGCTCTCCTCTCGACGATGATTGCAACTCAAACTGCCAGATTCACCAACAGGTCTAAATAAAGCCCTTATTTAGACTTGTGCGGTCACAGTTTTCAAAACCAAAGCGAAGCACCTAATTGAACATCAACTGAATTAGAATGGTCGGTAAAGGACGTCCTTCATTCTTTGAATACATGTTTACTTGATTAAAATCGTCTAATGAATAAATAAACTGCTGTATGTGGACGGCTTTCATTCACAGTTTATTTTATTTTACTTACAGAGTCAAGTTGTAGAAGATAGGAACATCGTACATTAATCACTTCAGTTTTTGAAATATCTTACATCATTAATTTGAGTATCACACATCATCACACATCACATCACATCTCACATTATCAAGTTTTATAACGTCACACATCACTAAATTCTTCACATGTCACACAATTTTTCAAATATGGCACGACATTTAACAAAATTGCTGAAAATGTTTGGTCTATTTTCAATTGCTTAATAGTAATGAATGCACAATCGCCCATTGTTCAAAATCAGTTGTGGGCATGCCATGCATATCATTAATTTGACCACATTATCCAGTTCCATCACATCGCACATCACGAACTTGTTCACACGTCACACTTCATAAAGTTTTCGGAATATCGTATCCAGTTTAACAATAATACCGAAATAGTCTTTGCTTATTTCAAATTATTTGAAAAGGATGGATACTTTATCGAATATTGTTTTACCGGGTATCGCACATTATCTAGTGTTATTAAATTACGAAATTTTATACGTGTCGCACTTCAGAAAGTTTGTCAAACATGACGACACATTTAATAAGACAACAAACACTTTTTAGCATGTTTTTAATTGTTTAACGGTAATTAATATTGTTCAAGATATCACACATCACCCAACTCTATCACATTGCACCTCTTCCAATAATCCTTATAAATCAGTTCTTGAAATGTCGTACATTACGAATTTGACCGTATATTGCACACTACCCACTTGCACATCACGTAATTATCTGCCACTATATTGTTCAAATTGTCGCACGTCACCTGCACTTAATTTTTTAGTTTTCTAATATCGCATTCAATGATAATATACCGGAATACTCTCTATGTATTTCTATTTATCAGAAATGAATATCTCTTTTAATAATTTTTTAAATGTCTCACATCCAGCAATATCATAGTGCACTCGTTTCGAATATCACACCGCATTTAAGGGTAATGCTCTCAAATTTTTTTCTAATTTCAACAAGAATGAAATGAATACGTTATCAAATATTGTCAAAACATCACATATCACATCCCTGTATCACATTGCACTTAATTCAGTTGCAGTAATCAAATTAATGTGGAAAATCAGTTTTCTTCTATGTGTGACACTTTGTTGAAGTTTATATTAAACCTTTATTTGATTAAACTAGTTTCAGTACAAAATAATAGTAGTACGTTGCAAAGCTTTAAAGTTCGTAATACCTCACTTTACTAGAGTAATCCATTACAGAATTTGCTACCGGAAAAATTTATTTATAAACTTGTTGCGGGCACAGACATAATTTTGATGGATCTCTTAATTTTGAGAGGACAGCGTAGTCCGTTTAGATTGTGACATTGTATGATGGATCTACCCAGACTATATTCATGGCACACTCACTCTATGGCAAATTCGGATGAAGTGCATATTATTTATTAGTCATGTACATGTACAGTTGATATTTCGAAACAAAACCTTATTAACTATCATCATTTTATCATGCTGATATCATCAATATAAGATATCAGGTGATATTAAGGACTTAAACTAATCGACCTGTGGATATTGGGGGATATTAATTTCGAGGTAATTNTTTTATCATGCTGATATCATCAATATAAGATATCACGTGCTATTGAGGACTTAAACTAATCGACCTGTGGATATTGGGGGATATTAAATTCGAGGTAATTAATGTGTATATTGGGGGATATTAATTTCGAGGTAATTACTGTGGTTATTGGGGGATATTAATTTCGAGGTAATTAATGTGGATATTGGGAGATATTAATTTCGAGGTAATTAATGCGGATATTGGGGGATATTAATTTCGAGGTAATTACTGTGGATTTTGGGGGATATTAATTTCGAGGTAATTACTGTGGATATTGGGGGATATTAATTTCGAGGTAATTAATGTGGATATTGGGGGATATTATTTTCGAGGTAATTAATGTGGATATTGAGGGATATTAATTTCGAGGTAATTAATGAACAATCAAAATAGTAGTGGACCAAGATTAGAGCCTTGTGGCGTCCCAGATGATGCATTAAGTAAATTGGAAGTATGCCCAGAAAACTGTACATACATATTGCTTTCTATTTCATATATTTGAAACCGATACACGCCCCTGCTGCTATTTCTTTTAATACCGAGAAAAAGTAAATATTTTCAGTAAATGGGGACCTTTTTCGATAAAATCGGTCACTTTGAGAGCGTTCCGCAAAGCTCCTTAAGCAGCGGCGTCTTAAGAATTACTCGTTACAAAAAACCGAAACGATTTCCACCGGCATCCTCTAACGTGCTTCTTACATCGAACGCTTTGGAAAAATTCGTTCAGAAAGCAATAAGAGAAACTGCTACAAATTGTCTACGGGGTGCGCGGGTCATTATTTTCTTGAGAGCCCACGTCACCGGCACACGTCTAGACAAAATAATTGAACATCGAGGATTACTGGTAATGGAGGGGCTCTTAACAAGTGTTCACCTCGCAGGCCAGCGGATAGTTTACTCGATATTTTTTACGACTCTCTTATTGGACCTGTCTGAGGTCGACGGGAGTTGTGAAGTATCGACGTACTCGGGTGAAATTTATTGGTGCTAATTTCGGAAAGAAAACTTGCGGTCCGGGAGCCAAGGGGTAAAAGGTCTGCTCCAAATAAAACCCAAGCTTTTCAAGAAACATATGTTCTAGTGTTAGCTCTCGCATTTTTACCTTATTTTAAAGATATTAAGAAAGAATCTAAAAAAATATTGTTTAATGAAGTCAAATATAACCGTTTAAAGAAGTAACATGTGTATTTGCAATTTTTAGGTAAACTTTTATAAAGGTTTTCTATTCTTAAAGTTAACCGTTTTGATATACTTAATTTTTTTCAAAATAAAATTAAAAAAGCACTGCCTAATTCAAAAAGAGTGTAGTGTATTTTACAATAATAAAGTTAGAGCGATAAAATTTATAGGGGACATAAATAAAACTCTAAGCTTCCCTGCCATAATTTCAAAATGACTTAATTTCATACAGGGTGGTAGAAATTAAATGCCAAGTTTAGTTAACTTCAATCCTTCATAAGTCGTTTTTTTTTAATGGAACACCCTGTATGTTTTTCTATATTCTG
>NW_019420027.1:6667-7208 GCF_000390285.2 Anoplophora glabripennis
TAAATTATTTAAAAAATATTTTTTTACGTTTGAGTGCCACCCTTATCATTTTTTCTAGTATTTTACAATTGTGACTGATTTGAGTTCTTAATGCAAATGAAAATAAAAAATTAGTAAGAAATATGAATTTTTTTCTGGACCTCGTTAAAAAATTTCAAAAGTATCCGGACCCCACCTAAAATTACTTGCCGACCCCTGGTCTAGAATATTATTGAATGTTACAATATCAACATTACATGTAAGTACTGCATTTTATATTATTTAAAGGAACTGTTACAATCAATTCCACATTCTATCATATTATGAAATTATAAAGGAAAACGTTAAAAGTCTATAAAAAGGTATTTTTCGGGGTGTGGCGATGACTTTGACAGACTTTTGCTTACACCATTCGAAAGAGCGGAAAAAATAAGTTGATTTGAAAGAAAAAGCATCTCGGTAGCTGATTTCTAAGTGCCACAAACCATTTGTTAAGTAACAATTTTGAAAAGCCGTGCGCAACATGGGCACTATGACGTCACAGTGCTCCCCTCTCCTGGCT
>NW_019420028.1:0-7277 GCF_000390285.2 Anoplophora glabripennis
AGTATGCAAATATGGTGTTTGTTTATGGTTTTTATAATGGGAATGCTAATGCTGCTGTTGACGAATATCGTCAACGGTTTCCACATCACAGATGTTCCGATAGAGATGTATTTATCAAATTTTTCAACAAACTGTGAGAAACCGGAAAGCTCTCAGTGTTAGTAAAACATCTGAACGAGCTCATCGACGAGGTTTAGAAATAGAAAATATTCTGGAAGATGATGACCAGCTCACGAAGAATTGCTTTTCAATTGGTCATTCCACAAAAAAGAGCCCACCCTGACATTTTCAGAAGAATAAACAAAAATTTGTGTATATATTTATCAAAGTGATTTGACAATTCTTATAAAATTAAATCTGAAATGCGTTACCTTCTTTGAAACTCCCCCTACCAAATTTTAAAATTATATTTTAATCATGATCTCGGCAGCAACCAACATAACATTCGGGCTAGCCCGTGGCCGCTGAATTAAACAACGCCGTAACCCAACCATACCTTGCATGCTTATACGCACCTAGGACTAGACAGTATAATCGGAAACGTAAGTCGTTCACTAATTTAGAATATTTGGCCCAAGTAGGGCGAGCCCGCATCGAGTGTTGTATCGACCACCTAAGACTTTTCACCAGTGGTTGGAAATATATATACGTATATTTATTTGCTGTAATTTTGTTCTTTAAATGAATTTTTAAATATTAGAACAATTTTTCCCTGCAAAGGTATTCCAGAAAACAAATTTTAGTAAACGAAATAATAAACCGTTTTATAATAATTTGTAAATCGCGTAAAAAAATAAATATCTATGGTGCTATGTTGAATGTTCTTTGATAATTATAATTATTAAGGTTATTTTAACTCGTTACTGTTAAACTGAATTAAAAGTGATTGCTGAGAAATTTTCAATATTTGAATAGATTCTAGTTTGTAAACATGGGAGTGATGTAAATTATTTTTGGGGTAATCTCGGCAGCAACCAACATGACATTCGGGCCAGCCCGTGGCCGCTGAATTAAACAACGCCGTACGTTGCCTGCTTATACGCAGGGCTAGGACTAGAGAGTAATCGGAAACGTAAGTCGTTCACTAATTTAGAATATCTAGCCCAAGTCGGGCGAGCCCGGACACAGCCCGCACCCGCATACTCATCGAGTATTGTTTCGGCCAGCTACGGCTTTTCGCCAGCCAACCAGCAGCGGTTGGAAATATATGTATATTTATGTGCTGTAATTTTGTTCTTTAAATGAATTTTTGAACATTAAAACAATTTTTCCCTGCAAAGGTATTCCAGAAAACAAATATTAGTAAACGAAGTAATAAACCGTTTTATAATAATTTGTAAATCGCGTTAAAAAATAAATATCTATGATATGTTGAATGTTCTTTGACAATTATATTTATTAATGTTATTTTGAAGCGTTACTGTTAAACTAAATTAACCCTCCGTCTGCAACGTGCGGTCTCTCACACCGATCCGTAAAATTATTCTGAAGTGAACAAAGGCGCAGGCGTGTATCAACTTGCCCGTCTAGGTATTCCTTAAGCTTCAGTCTACACATAGATTTCTTAACGTTAGCACTTATTTACCCAGTTAGTTTTTCGGCGAATCACCGTTTCGGTCTTTCAGACCGAGGTTACAGTTTGTGCACGATTTTTAGGTAAGACCAAAAAATTTATTAATTTTGAATAGGTTATAATTAGTAGTATTTTTCGATAGAATTTGCGAATATGACATACGAGGAAACCCAAGCACGGCTCCAGAAATTCGTAGATGAAATGTTGATGGAAGAGGATGATGAAACAGTCCCCTTAGATGGCGATGAGAGTTTCTCAGAAGATGAAACAGAGCAGCAACTTGAAAATACGGATTCAGAGCAAGACATCGATAATGAAGATGCCGGAAATTTGGTGAATGAGTGTCAGGAACGGCACAGAACTCCGTATTTTGTTTCTAAAGACGGCTCAAAGTGGCGAAAACATGTTGCCTACAAAACAAATGTGAAAACACGCTCGATGAACATAGTGCCTCATTTACCAGGGCCAAAGGGCGAAATTAAATCGAAAAGAAAAGCATCTGAAATATGGGAATATTTCATGACGAGCACTATGTTAGAAAAAATAGTTTTCTACACGAATGAGTACATCCGATCTAAATCATATGACACTAAGGACTTAAGGACTAACAACACCACCGATCTAATAGAACTGAAAGCCTTTATTGGTCTATTATACATTTCTGGTGCTAACAAAAGTGGCCGTCAAAATATTGAAGATTTATTTAGAGGCAATGGGATGGCGATGGAAATATTTAGATTAACAATGTGCCAAAGAAGATTTCAGTTTCTCTTGACCCACATTCGTTTTGACCAAAAAAACACAAGAACTGAAAGACAAAGTTTTGACAAATTTGCTGCATTTCGTGAGATTTTTGACGAGTTTGTATCAAATTTACCCAAGAATTATAATCCTTCAGCTTATCTAACTATAGATGAAATATTAGCTTCATTTAGAGGTCGTTGTGCATTCAAGGTATACATTCCAAGCAAGCCAAATCGGTATGGTATAAAAATTTATGCCTTAGTTGATGCTAAATTATTTTATGTAATCAAGTTGGAAGTATACTTGGGAAAACAACCGCAAGGACCTTTTGCTGTTGA
Source organism: Anoplophora glabripennis (assembly GCF_000390285.2). Taxonomy (NCBI): domain Eukaryota; kingdom Metazoa; phylum Arthropoda; class Insecta; order Coleoptera; family Cerambycidae; genus Anoplophora; species Anoplophora glabripennis. The sequence continues at coordinate 2,656 of NW_019420028.1, forward strand.
CAATACGAATCTTGCACTAGTTTGCCGGTTATGTGAACCTGTCCGTGGAAGCAATAGAAATATAACAATGGACAATTTTTTTACAAGTAAAGCTGTTGCCGACACACTTTTGCATGATTATCATCTGACAATAATAGGTACATTGCGCAAGAATAAGCCACAGATACCTTCAGAATTTATTATGACCCGAAGACCAGAGAAGAGTTCAATGTTTGCCTTTGACGAAACGTCCACTTTAGTGTCCTACGTTCCACGTAAGAACAAATGTGTCATTGTTTTGTCAACGATGCACCATAATGATAAATTGGATACAACAACTGGAAAGCCTGAAATGATCGTAGATTACAATCACACAAAAGGTGGTGTCGATGTAGTGGACCAAATGTCTGAAGCATACAACTGTGCACGAGCAACTCGTAGATGGCCACTTGTTCTTTTTTATGAACTTTTGAATGTGGCAGGTATTAATTCATGCATAGTATTCAAGAGCAACAACCAAACATCAATTCGACGCCGAAAATTTTTAGAGCAGTTAGGATATGAGCTTGTTCAGAATCATATTTCAAGAAGATCTACAAATAAGAGACTTCCACGTACAATTCGATTGCGCCTTCAGGAAATATGTGGAAAAGAAGCTGAAAAGGTTCCTGCAAACCAAAATCAAATTTATGGCCGATGTCTGCTATGTTCGTCCAAGAAAAATAGAAAAACCAGGTACAAATGCCTAAAATGTAGCCGGTTCCTTTGCTTAGAACACCTCCATGGAATTTGTCATGACTGTTATACCGATGAGTAGTTCCAGTTATGAATGTTAGTCTAAATGTACTTATATAAATAAAACATATTTTTTGGTTAGTTTGTACATTAAATTAATCCTCCTAGAAGTTTTTTAACTGAAAAATATTATTTTGTTTTATGCATGCCCATTATCAAATATAATGCTGTTCTATGGTATGTATAATTACATGGTTATTTTGTGCAACAAAAGTATAATAAAATGTATCAAAAACTTAGCGAGGCTTAATAAAAGATGTATAACGGACTTGTTACCGCAAAAAAAAATAATAACTGACAATATTATTTGACTTTTTTAGATATCGGTCTCTCAGACCGACGTTGCAGGAATTTTATTTCTACAGCACGTTGCAGGCGGAGGGTTAATACTGAGTTCAACCAGTCTTTCAAGTTACCATACAGTGACACGTGCGATGAATGTGATAGGTTGATGCTTGCGAAAACACAGGCTTTAGGAAATATTGAAACAATCGAAAACCAATATCAACAACATCCATCAGAAGCTGGAAAAAGATATGAAATTAAGAGAAAAGACAAGGAAAAGGCATCTGAAAGTGAGGGAAAAATAAAACAGCTAACGGTGATCTAAAGAAGTGTCTTCCAACTCTCGTCCTCACCAATCAGCAAAGTTTCTATAAATTGAATCTATGGACATACAATTACACCATCTCTGATTTCGCTGGAAATAATACTACGTGCATTATGTGGGACAAATCAAAAGCCGGACGTGGAGCCAGCGAGATGGCTTCTGGTCTTTTGAAGTGGTCATCAAATCTAAACGACAATGTGTCTGCGATAACTGTGTGGTTGGACAATTGTCCTTCACAAAACCGAAATATAATAATTGTTATGGCCTACTTTTGGATTTGGATACTACACGAGCATCCACATCTAAAATTCGTTAATCACAAATTCCTCCTTCGCGGCCATACGCACATGGAGGTTGACAGTGATCACTCCCTTATCGAAAGAGAGCGAAAGAAATGTCCTTTCTTACACATAATGACACCATGGGATTGGCTCTGTTGTCATACAAAACCTTTTAATGTCGTCAATATGAAAGCCACTGATTTCAAAGACTTTAAAACCTTATATAACAGCAATAATTCACCCTTCGTATTGGGAAAGACTACAGTTTAGATTTTCGTATGTCTCAGGTAGTCCATTTACAAGTTCGACATGATGATATAGGATTACTTTTCTTTAAAACTGACAACAGCTCGGACTGTTTTCAGTGTGTGAATTTGAAACGAAGTACTCAACGCGCAACATTTCCTCTAAATTTACCATCTCTGTATGATCACCCAAGAACTATTTCAACCAAAAAATACAATCACCTGCAACAATNTTATTTATTTATTTATTTATTTATTTATTTATTTACTTATTAGAATTTTAGTATAATTTATCGTTAGAAATTTCAGCTATAAAAGTGATAGAGAATTTTACTATTTGTTTAGAGAATTATATAATTTTTTATATGTCCTTCTATGCCATAATCCTTGCCTTATCCCCTATCCCGGCAAGAAATCACTGTGATGACATTCTCGTTTGTTCTTGCTGAACTATTAGGTAAACTTTTGGAATAACTAATATAATTTTCAGGTATATTTATATTAACTATCTTCATAATTCTTAAGTTTTTTACACTTTCAAAAGTTAATAGACTAACGTAGATTGCAATTATTATATGATATTAAGTTACATGAGAGAAAAATAAATTTTGCCCACCCATCTCAAAAAGTCACGAGCCGCCACTGATGAAAACCCTCAACGAGAAACGCTTATATCCGTACCATGTACAGAGAGTACAGTACCTACAACCGAAGGATTATACTAGCCGTATCGAGTTTTGTCGATGGATTAATAATAAATCATCTTGTATCTCGCATACTTTTTAAGAATGAAGCAACATTTACCTGTGACGGCAATACTGGAAAGTAATTTTCGGCAAACGTGTGGTGTGGTTAATTGGCCTTTTCATGGAGAATCCACTCACAGGAGACTACTGCTTAATTTTTTTACAAAATAAATTACAAGTACTACTAGAGAATGTTCCTATAAACATGAGAATTCGAATGTACTACCAGCACAATGGAAGTTCTGTACATTTGCCTCGTCCAGTCATGCTACATTTGAACGAGATTTCAAGAGCGTTGGTTTGGCAGCGATGGTTCTATTAGTTGACCTTCAAGATCTCCAGACCTCAGCACTAGATTACTGTTTATGGGGCTGGTTCAAAAATAAAGTGTACCAAGTTAAAGTGATCACTCGGGTGGCACTAATCCAACCTATCACTAGCACTTATTAAAGAAAGACCTGCAGAAATCAGGAGAGCCACAGGCCAGACGAGGCAGAAAGTATTTAGATGTCAATGGTGGTGTTTTTGAACATTTAATCAAAGAACGCTGTGAATATCAATAAATTAATTTTTTATATTATAAACAATTGAAAATCCCATAATAATATTTGAGTTTTTTTCTTATTATTTTGACTTGTAGAATCAATTCCTAGAGTTTGGTGCGATTCTTCCGACTGTACAAAATATTTTATTATGGATAACAAATTGTAATGTGTTTTTCATAGTCGTGTTAAAGTATCATGGCTTCGTGGTTTTAGGATTGTTATGCCGTGGCCTGTGTAGCTACAGTTATAGACTTACAATGCACTTCCTTAGGCCCTAGTCACAGATTATTATTGTTCGGTATTAATATCTAGATCCTTAGACATGTCTTTTTGTCTTTTCATCTGTTGCTGTTAAAAAAGGGACAAAACGCATCCATACATCCAAATGTCAATACCGAACGCTACTATTATCAAAGTTTACAGAATATTTATTCTGTAAACTTTGCTATTATACAGTTGGACGAGCTGAAGTCTCAATTCCCTGAGTGGGTGATTAGTTCCAATTGTTATCATTATCCTCGTCTAGGTTCAAGGATTATCCAATTATTCACATATCAATACTGTATTTATAGTTAATGTGTGAACTATAAACAAAATGAGAATTGAATACCAATTATTATGTCCCAAATACAAATTCGCTTCTCACTACAGGGATCTCGGAAACGGTAAGAGATATGATGTAGCTGGGCAAAGTTGCAAAATCAGGAGACCAACATTATGCCTCTAAAAAATCAAAGATAACATGATTAGTTTTCGAAATATTTGAAAAACCGAAATTTTGTAAATCTGTTTTTGTTTAATTTCCCCTCTATCGAAAGGCATAATCAATTTTTATATGTAACGTTTCGTCTTCCCAGAACCATCATCAACTTAATTTTTTTAATACGACCCTAGAAATTTTATAATATTTTTTACTTCATGACCCCCTATAGTACTGCCTCAGCTCGAACCAGATTCAGACGTTTTATCTCGAAAAATTCATCGTCAATGTATTCGTTCCAAATTTATATAATTTTTTTATTTAGATGTCTATGTTTATTGAATTATCGTACACTCTAAGTGTCGTTAGACCCTGTGAAATAAACCTAGTTAGTTACACTAAAACATTATTAAGTAATAAGTTGTTGCATCAAAATTAAAACATTATTGAAGAATGTAATAAAATTTCCAGGGTCGTATTTGAAAAAATGAAGTTGATGATGTGACGTTTCGTCTCTCCCATCTGGAGAGACGAAACGTCACATATAAAAATTGATTATGTCATTCAATAGAGGACAAAAGTTGCCATGAGAAAGTGTTCTTCTTTTTTCAATATCATCTCAAACAATACTGAAATAAAACAAAAACGAATTTCCAAAATTTCGGGTTTTTTCAAATATTTATTATGCAAGTACAGCCTGTATATGCGATCTTTTTTGAAT
>NW_019420029.1:0-798 GCF_000390285.2 Anoplophora glabripennis
AGATAATAATTTAGGAAGATGATAGTATAATCGCTAGGCAATTATTTACAGTTTGAATCAGATATCCCATATATTAGCTAACATCAAATGTGTAGATATTATTTAGATGTCCCAATTAATCACAAAATTAATAGAACCCATGAAATTAGTTGTGTGGCGGCCAAGGGAGGGTTCAGAAATAGAATTTCATTACAATTGGCTAGACGTCATGTTGATTCAGTTTACAACTGCAATTATGTGCCTCCATTTCGTTAAAGCTGTCAACTATGTACTTTATATAGGTAAATTCAACGTCACATGCTATATCCACGTAATTCGCAACTGTATTTTGCTATGGTTGTAAGATTTCGCTAAAACTTGTTATAAACAAATTTTTGGACTTCGTATNCAAAAATTAGTAGTGTTTCAACCCCCAAAACCCCAATATCCCGAGCTGAACTTGAATTATCTGGTTTAGGAATAAATATTGGTTCGTGTACTGGTTCTACGATTAATGTTAATACTGTAAATAATAACTAAAGTTATTGTAAAATTCTATCATTATTTTAAAAGTATTTAATAATTGTTATTCATTTAAAAAATAAATAATAATTTGGAGTTTTGCTTCCTTTTTTCAAAGATTGAAATACAAACCTCTTATTAATTTACATGCAGTGTGCGAAATACTTCGCACCCTAGTGCGCGAAGTATTTCGCGCACGGTGTCATGGTAACGTAAGAATCCGAAAAAAAGTGTCACTTCGCATATTGTTGTCAATGCGCAAACCTTGTCATTTTTTGACGTTTGTAGAAAAAATAT
>NW_019420029.1:2659-7187 GCF_000390285.2 Anoplophora glabripennis
CATTGTCCTTGTCCATTGTCCTTGTCCATTGTCCTTGTCCATTGTCCTTGTCCATTTTCCTTGTCCATTGTCCTTGTCCATTGTCCTTGTCCATTGTTCTCGTCCATTATCTTTCTCTATTTTCATTGTCCAGTGTCCTTGTCCATTGTCATTGTGTATGGTATTTGTCTAATATCCTTGTCATTGTCCATTGTCATTGTCCATTGTTCTTGTCTATGGTCCTTGTCCATTATAGTTGTCCTTGTTCAATCTCCTTGTCCATTGTCCATTGTTCTTGTCCATTGTCCTTGTTCATTGTCCTTGCCCATTGTCCTTGTCCAATGCCCTTGTCCATTGTCCTTGTCTATTATCCCTGTCCTTGTCCATAGTCCTTGTCCATTTTCCATTGTCCTTGTTCAATCTCCTTGTCCATGGTCCATTGGCCTTGTCCATTATCCACTGGCCTTGTCCATTGTCCAGTGTCTTTGTCCAGTGTCCTTGTCCATTGTCTTTGTCCATTGCCCTTGTCCATTGTTCTTGTATATTGTCCTTGTCTATTATCATTGCCCATTGTCCTTGTTCAGTGTCCTTGTCCATTGTCCTTGTCCATTGTTCCTGTCCAGTGTCCTTGTCCAGGGTCCTTGCCCAGTGTCCTTGTTCATTATCCTTGTCCGATGTCCCTGTCCAATGTACTTGCTCATTGTTCATTGACCTTGTCCATTGTCCTTGTCCATTGTCCATTGTTGTCATTGTCCACTGTCCATTAATCTAGTCCTTTGTCCATTGTCCTTGTCCATTGTCCTTATCAAGTGACCTTGTCCAGTGTCTTTGTCCAGTGTCCTTGTACATTGTCTTTGTCCATTGTCTTTGTCCATTGTCCTTGTCAATTGTCCTTGTCCATTGTCCTTGTCTATTATCCTTGTCCATTTTTCTTGTCCATTGTCTTTGTCCAGTGTCCTTGTCCAGTGGTATTATCCAGTGTCCTTGTCCATTGCCTTTGTCCATTGTCCTTGTCAATTATCCTTATCCAATGTCCTTGTAAAGTGTCCTTGTCCATTGTCCATTGTTGTCCTTGTTCGCTGCCCATTATCCTAGTCCTTTGTCCATTGTCCTTGTCCAATGTTCTTGTCTAATGTCCTCGTCCATTGTCCTTGTCGAATGTTCTTGTCCAATGTCCTTGTCCATTGTCCGTGTCCATTGCCCATTGTCCTTGCCCAGTGTCCTTGTCCAGTGTCCATGTCCATTGTCCATTGTTCTTGTCCAGTGTCCTTGTCCACTGTCCTTATTCATTGTCCTTATTCATTGTCCTTGTCCATTGTCCTTATACTTGTTTTGTGTTATGTGTAGAGTGTATTTGTCAAATTTTGTTAGTGAAAATTTTATTAGCGGACAGAAAGTTCCTAGGCTCTTATTTTAAAAACATGTACGGTTCTAACGTAATAATAAAATGGTGGAGGCGCCGCTCGATGTGCACTGTGGCATAACATCATAAATATTTCCTAAACTATTAATTTTACCGAATTGAACCTCTTGGCAAATTCTTCAGAGAACTTATTTTTGATACAGGCAGATTGCAATCGTTGTATACGCACAAATTCTGAGTTACAACATCAAAAACAAGCTGTATGCATATGACATCGATCACCAAATTTGCGTCATGCTGAAGTTAATAGTTTAGAGCCTGTAAATAAAAACAACTTTTTAATTTTCACTTTTGATGGCCCGTAACTTGTTAACGAAGGCCTTTACGAAAAAAAATTATATGCAGAACTGATATAGTTTTCACCTCAGCTATTTGTACTCGACTTTTTTGTATCAAGTACCGGGACAGTGTATAGCACGATCAACGAGATCGCCAAATGGATAAGAAAATTATGCGCTTGCGCAATGCTCGTATTTCTCGCACCTCTTGATACGTACACGTCTATGTCCGTTCGAGTAAGTTCATAAAATTTGGCAGCTATCATCAGTTGCTGTTTCACACCGGTTTCATCTTCGAGTGAACAGAAAACCACACCCTAGAACACAGAGATCAACTAAAATTCTACATCCTTAATAATAAATTTACAGTCGAGACAGAAAGATTCACGCACCCAGTAGACATGCGAGTAAAGCGAGATTATTTAATATGCCATGAACCCACACACACTACACACCATACGATCCACTCACCTAATCACAAAAGACAAAATTAGTTCTGTAATTTTTGTCGGTACCGAAAACCCCCACGATCTGTTACAGATTTAAGTTTAGTGGGATTCTAGAATACATTTATCAGAAATCATGAAACCTGTTGTATGTCGATAAAACCTACTCACTTATAAAACTACACTTAAAGGCCTAGAATTAATAAAAATAGGTTTTCAATGATTCATTTTCGTATTATTATCTGACCCTTTATCCTTCGAATCATCTATGTAACGGATTTCTTTTGTCTTTTTATACGTATATTTCTTTTTAACCACCAATAGCAATCATCATATCATATATCAATCATATTTTCATGATATTGAGTAGATATAATGACAGGTTGCTATCCAATAGCAATCTGTGAAAAAAAGATGTACGTATGAAAGGAAAACGGAAATCGTTCGCATAAATCGTTCCCTATACAAAAGGAAAGAAAAAGTCTAAACACTAGTGTATTAATTTTTTTGACTACCTACAACGTTTAAAGACAAGATTTTGTCTTCGAATGTCCAGGATATGCATTTAGTGGGTTTAGGTGGGTGAATCGTACTGTATACAATTTTTGTGGCGGTTGGCGTCACTCACTTCTGTGCTATGTGGACTGTCTCCAGAATGTAAATTTGTGGTTTGAGTTAGTGACTTACATCCATCGAAGTTTTAGCTAATTTCTAAGTTGTAGGGATACTCTCTGGTGTTCACTGAAGCTGAAGGGTTGCAAAAGTTGACGAATTCTTTGAATACCCAAAATATAAAATGTCCCCTATGAATAGATGCATAAACTCGTTCTAGGGCTGTAGCTAACAGGAAACTTATCAGTGCAGAGATTTGCCTGCTATTTAGGTTTCAGGGGTGGTTTTCATCTAATTAAAAACATCTGGAGGGTAACGGAACATTTACCACGGCATATTCTATTTCTGAGAGCGGCGAGAATCTCACCAGCGGAATAAATAATTTTGTTTGTGTGTGTGTTTAAAATGGTTCTCTAATGGCAACAAAGTTAACGCGCACCACATCATGTTCCAAAAAAACATGTAGCATTCCATTCCTAAAATAATTTGTGTTTTAGTACAACCAGATGCTTGAAAATTATTTATTATGTCCTATATAATATGTTTAAAGATTTTAAACAATATTGTTGACCAATGTAAGTTTTACAGTGTATTTAATAATGTTTTTGTTTAATAGAAGTAACATTTTTGGATTTTAACAATTGTATAAGAAAATTTGTATAATCTGCTTGTGAAGATGGGATAAAAATCCGAAACAATCGTAATAAACAATGTATAAATGAAAAATAGTTTTATAAACTAAGTGTTTATTTTGACCAGTTTCCCAGAAAATAAATAATTTTCAAGAATTTTTTATATGTTCAAGAAATTATATATATAAGTACAGATCAGATGATGACAGCAGCAACTACATTGTTAGTTGATTTAAATTGTACGTGAATATATTTGTACACAGACAAAACTTATACTAGAAGGTACAGGTAATTTTGTCTGTGACTATTGGAGCCAGGATAAAATCTTCTTGAATGAGATAAATAGTTTACCAGTAAAGACTCTCAGTGCTTTATACCATTCATGCACCTGCAATTGGGGCATTGAATTATTTACAAATATGATGTTTTATACACATGTGACTTTAATTTATGTTGTATGTTCAAACAATTTTATTATAAACTGTTGTGTAGCAGAAGAATAATCTCGATCTTCCACAGAATGAAAAGTAATTAATAATTAACAGAACGTATTGTACTATGAAGGCAATTGAGCGAATGATTTTAACGTACCTATCAGTTTGAGAAATTTCAGAATAAAATTAATAAACGAACCATATAAATGTATTCATTAACATAATAATTAATATTTATGTGGATACTGTTCCACGTTGTTCCGTTTTATTTTGCCACCCTGTAATATTGTACAATAGGCACCTCCCTCCCCAGTCCGCTCTGTAGCGCCAGGCCTACTTCTTTTGCCTTGACTCAATTTTACTACCTATCTTCCCCACCACGAATGAGCTGCTCAGCTCAGCATCGACACCTGACAGCGGCAGCGGCAATGGTTTGTTTTTGTCGAAGCCGATATCGTGCCACGTGCAGTAGCCGGCGAGAGATTTTTTTTTTTTCAATATTTAATTTATTTTGTATGCACATACTAACGGTGCTGTATCAAAAAATTTCCGACCTTTGACTTACCTATTCGTGTACATTATAAAAAAATATTTGAATTATATATAATTACTACCCCTTCTATATACTGCCCCTTCCTTACAAAAATAAATAAAACATAAGTCTTAATTTTGAGCAAATAGTTCAGTCGTGTGTAAAATTCTGTAGAGTAGAGACCGATAGATA
>NW_019420030.1:0-449 GCF_000390285.2 Anoplophora glabripennis
CAGTATATTTAATGCATAAATAATAAACTTTGTTTATAACAAAATAGTGCAAATTAGGCAGTTAACATTACGATATTCGAATTCCTTGGTTCACGAGACAGATTAAAAAAAAGATCGAAATTGGTCCATTAGAAGCCGAGATAATGCATTTTTTTTCCTACCTTCGCATTTTGAACCTCCGAATTCAGTCTCGGAGCGAAAGCCCCCTCCCCACTTTTCGTGTTTTGAGTCACTTTTCGCGCGTGCGAGCAACAGTTTTTCCGCTGATTTACCTATGTTGCCGATAACTTATGGATATGAAATTTTTTTCCAGCTTAGAACTCGGAAAAACGAAGCCACTGGATCAAAGATTATTGCTAAATTATTTATAAATTAACGGTAAATGCCGATAAACTTTGACCGCTTATATCTCGAGAACCAATAAACGGAATTTAACTTTTTTTTTTAAA
>NW_019420030.1:2313-3200 GCF_000390285.2 Anoplophora glabripennis
AGTCAGTTTTATAAAATTTTACCGTTATTCAAATAAAAGTTACCCACACGCACGACAATGGCCACAGTTGCATATACATTCCAAAGTCACCTTCAAGCATGCTTACCTGTGGAAGGATAGCTGATGTGGATGTTTATAATCCAATTTCTTACAAATTCTGCACTGTCTAACCATATTCACACCTTAAAAGTTTATCCAAAATACATGTATAAACACTAATCACGTTTCACTTACTAAAATCACAACTATTTTCTAACAAGAGACGCCATATTCTGCCAACCACGGCAGAACGAACGAGGAACACGCTACAAATTATTGCGTAGTTGCCAAGTCTTCAAACATGACAAATATGAAAAATGAAAAATAGTTTAATATGTATACAGAATTTAACAATATTGTATGCCTAACTTAATACTATCCTATAATAATAATTTTCACAATTATGATGAAAATTGCGATAAAAATATTAAGTACATTTCCAGTATAATTGTACAGCTGACAACAATGATACAATTAGACTGTGAATAGACAGACCAGGCTTCATCTAGAAATGTAAATAAATAAGTCCCCTTTATTTAAATGTCCTTGGTTTAAATGAATCATTTGTGAAAATGTGTAGAGGTCTTTTAATATCTCATGAGCCGCGAAATGCGCGAAAGGCGTGGCGTATCCCCATAATTCTTCTAATAAGCACGTTGTGAAAACATTGACTCAGAACTAGACCATGTGCATCATTACAAGTAGACATGAACTAAGGCGCTCGGGCATCAATAAAGTCAACTGGCGAACGTTCGTTATATATATTTTTATTGTTTAAATTAAAATAATAAAGAATAGGGCATTTTATTATGATATTTGTAATCGGATCAAAGGCTTGTTTACGCTAG
>NW_019420030.1:3970-7211 GCF_000390285.2 Anoplophora glabripennis
TTTTAATGCAAAAACATCTCGAACAACTGTTTATTAAAGGAAACAGTTTTAAAAGTATCGAAGAAGCGCAAATTTTTGCAGGTTTATTGATAAGGCTTCTTTGTCTAAAAGACAAACTTTCCAATCACAAGGTGTGTTAAAATTTAATATGCTTATGGCAACGGTTATTTTACCCTAATATAGTTTAGCGAAGGTCTTCAAGCTCAAACAGAATTTTTCTGCTCCTTACTGATACAATTTACGTGTATCCAATGACTCAGCCATTAATAAAAGTCTACTTTGCTATTTCAAGAACACGTTTTCGTGCTCACACGACAAAGAATTATATTTTATATATTTGTATTTCAGATTATGCCTGAATATAAGTTAGTTATTAACAGTATAATACACTATTGTTGTGTTGCCGTTTTATACGAGTTTTATTGGTGCCTCACGACTAGCACAGTTTCTATGACAATACCCGGCAATAAAATTTAATTTGTATACACGATATTAACTACAGTCTCTTGGTGATTTCATGGATTGTAACAGAATTTATTATAATTGAGATTTTGCAGATTACGCAATTAATAACTACTTTAATATTCCCATTCGAGAATATAGCTGAATTACTGTTATGCCATCAAATAAAGCATTGTTATCAGATTCACATATAGCAGATTTTATTAATATGTTAATTATATCAAATTATGCAAATACGAACCAATTTTATCGATCTGTGTCATTGGAAATTGTCAATTTCATACTTCCGTGAAGGTACACGCAGTAAATTTGAATCCGTTTTAACAATAAATTTTATATTCAGTTTCATTAACAATGTGTTACCATGAACTGCAAACACTGAATTAAAACAGTGGCATATTTGTGCATTTATGTCGATGACATGACGGTATTGAGAGAAATATTTATTTGTTGGTAAGTACAGTAAACTTATAACAATTAAAATGGATTACTTATTTGTTATCAGAAATATACTGAGATGCTCCAATTAAGATAATTAGTTTTTTAGTGTGTGTTTGTCTATGTAATATGTAATGTTGAGCGTCAGTGGAAATATTATAAATTTTGAATATTATTTTTACAAAATATATTTTTTATTACTTACCAGGCTAGCTTTTTATTTGGTATCACTCAATTTAATTTTGAAATATGAATTGTTAATTAAAGATTATTTCTTTTTTTATAAAGTATTCTGGATTTAAAATGGGATTCTATTTTACGTTTGATTATTTTAATGACAATTAGATTACCTATGTCAATTTTGTATAAATAATAGACATCAAATTTAATAGATCATGAGGTCTTATCTCGGTAGTCGGTTCACAAAATAGGTTTTACTTGTAATTAACTTTGTTAACAAAAATTAAATAATATTGTTGTAATCTGTGTTTAAATTTTTATATTGACGTAATAAATTATAAACTTCTAATCTTTTTTAAAGAAATGTCCCTATTTATCCTGCGATAACTTATTTCTTCTCTACAAACTAACGTTCACTTATTACCTATACATACATATCTACTATTGTCTTTTCTTTCTTTTAATGCCCACGATTTCTTAAGTAGTAATTTTCTTTCTGCTATTTCTCTCCTGTCCTCTTCCTTCTTTTCGTCCATTTACTCTATCCTTTTTGTTAACTTGTTCCTTTCTCGATCTCTTGTATCGCTCTGCTGGCTGCAATTTCCCGACTCGCCTTAATAGCTCCTACTCCTTATCTTCTTTATTACTAACTACGACAATTCAAATAATTTTACTAATATGACTATTTGATAATTACTCTTTAGTTATCTGTCAAACTTCGTGTACACCCTTATTCTTTCTTCAAACACAATTTTTCTCTAATTTTAATTTTCTTTATAGTTTCCTGCACGATAAACAACAATTTTATATTCTCCTTACTCCTTAAAAAAATTTTCTTTCTTTTCTCAGCAACTGATTTTCACTATCAGCTTCGTGTTCCTTTCCTTTCGTCTTCTTTAATTTATTTAACTTTTTCTTATACAATCTTCTTTTTCTGCTTTGACAATTATATCTCTTCTCTCGTGTCTTATTTATTTGTTTTTTTTTTCTGTCTCCTTGATTACCACTGCACTGCACTCTTATTTTTACAATTTTTTCTTAACTTATCCTTTTTAATTTAACCAATCAGATTACTTTTTAATTTTACATTTCCAATTTTACCTTTGCAATACTACTTAATCCTTATTTTGCTATATACCCTCATTTTATGACCACTTTTATTAATTTAGATTGATATTTCATCAAAATTTATATTTTACCTTAAATTGTCATTTTGCATCTAATTGTCATCTTAATTTCAAATCTATTACTTAACTCTTACATTGTCATTCTTTGACATAATCTATTTTCATCCTAATACTGAAGAAACTTAAACTTTTGATTCATCTCAATACAGGATGTTTCTGAAATTCCTTGAAAAGGGTATAGAAAACATCATAAACATTCAAATCTGTTTGGAATTATTCCTAAAAAAATCGAAAAAATAAAAAACTTTAACACCCTGTGTATAGAAAAGTAAGCATTAATGGACCCACGTTTATAGGAAAAAAGGTCTTATTTTGACCTCAAAAGTACACCCCTACATTTTTTGTACTGGATTTTGGATCAGTCTATATATATTTTCGACAAGATATGGTGCTCCTGCGCAAAATGCTCGGTAAACTAGGGCATATATTGATGAAGTGTTTCTGGAAAAATGGATTGGTGAGTTTTATTTTTCATTGTTTATCTTATAAATACTTAGCTGACCCGCTGAGCTTACAATATTACACCACCTGATTTTGAAAAATTGATGAACAGAACAAGAGACGCATTTCAAACAGTAACATCTTTAATGATTACAAATGCTACTGCTAGAGTAGAGAGTCAGAAGGAGCCACACAATTTGAACATCTAATACTGCCGATTTTCAAATATTAGACTCAAAAAAAAATTATTTTTTCAAAATCTTTTGGACCATATTTTATATAACACCACTATTTTACTCTTTTTGTCTAGTTGATATAATTGGAATTTTGTCTTACATGCTATAGAGCATAATTTTATCCCGATTAGCCTTGCTGTAAATTTTGTTCACTGGTTTAGTGTAACATCCATGAGTATTCAAGTTAATTTAAATTTTTAAGAAGTTCTCTAGCTTGGTCGTGACTTCTGTGGATACGTTGAAATGGAACCACATTAAGTGACATGTATTTTCATTTCTTAGATTAAAACATTTTAT
>NW_019420031.1:0-2298 GCF_000390285.2 Anoplophora glabripennis
TATATATATACATGGCTGTCGCATAATACGAAGCCCACCACAAACTATAGATGAATGGAAGCCCGAGGTTTGCGGGGTAAGGAGATTTCGGTGGTATCGTAATTCTTCGGTATTACGAAGCCCAAGTGTATATACAGTTTCGATATGTTTAAAACACTCCAATTATATGAAGCCCGACAATGTTGCCACGATTGTATAAAATTTATATGTAAGTCTGTATATAGCCTGCCGATTATACGTAGCCTATTAATAAATATAATTGTGAACATTTTCGCAAAACTGGTAGTGTTAAACTAACAAACGATAGGAAGCCTCGTAAGGTATCCCTACTATTATAAATGTGAATGTAAGTTTGTTTGTTACACTTTCACGCGAAAACTACTTAACTGATCATCATGAAACTTTGTATACATATTCTTGGAGGTATTAGAAGTAACATAGGATACTTTTCATTAAAAAAAAATATTTTTTACGAAAGATTTTCTATATTTATTTACCCGCGAGCGAAGCCTGCTAATAATAACAATCCCTACTAATATTATAAATGTGAATGTAAGTTTTGTTTGTTACTCTTTCACGCGAAAACTACTTAACCGATCATCATGAAACTTTGTACACATATTGTTGGAGGTATTAGAAGTAACATAGGATACTTTTTATTTAAAAAAAATATTTTTTACGAAAGATTTTCTATATTTATTTACCCGCGAGCGAAGCCTACTAATAATAATAATATATCCCTACTAATATTGTAAATGTGAATGTAAGTTTGTTTGTTAACAAAATGAATGTATCGGCTACGCATAAATCTTAGATTTGAATTTTGTATAATAAAGAATGGGCCATACTAAATCAATTTACCTATAGGCCCGAGAATAGTTATTTACACCATAAAAGAGGTATGTATTATTTACCAGTCGAGGACAATTTTGCGCCCGAGGAGAGCGAGGGTTGGCAGTATAGTCCGAGACTGGAAATTATACTTAACTGCTGCGTGGTGTATAACATTTTATATGCTTCCACAGTTCTTTATGGTTCATGAAATAAAGATTAGGTTTTATTTTTTGACATTTCTTAATCAATTCATTTTGACATTATTCGAAATCTTGCAAAGTCACCTTGGTGTTTGGACTTTGTCGTTTCCAAGGTGTTTATAAACAAAGCCACATAAAAGTTGCAATTTTGCTGGTTTTGAATTATTATTTCTAATTGAGTGAATTTCAAATAGAAAGTGCAGCAAATGCTGCCTACTATTTTTTATTGCCCGAAAAATCAAAAGTGCGCTACGGACGAGCGTATAGAAATTTCAAAGAATGGTGCCTGAACAAAAATACTGGTGCTTCTGAAATGTCACTGCTATACATATTTCATGGAGAAATCAAGAACTTTAAAGTTACCGGCGAGTTTGTGGAGTGAATACTCAATGATTAAATCAACTATTTTCATAGAGGAGAACGTGGATATATCAAAATACCCCAAGCTGAGAGCATTTTTGAAACGTAACAATGACGGTTATATACGTAAAAAGTCAAACGTTTTTATAAGAGAACAAGTCAACGATTTTCTTGTTCAGGCACCCGGTAACACATATTTGCTAATGAAGGTAGTGACGGTCTTAGGCATTGCAGGAGCATGCCGTTCTGATGAGTTATGCAAACTTTCTTCGGACGTCAATTTCAAAAATTTCGATGACATTGTAGTTACAATTCCAGATTCTAAAAATGATTTGTCACGTACGTTTACAATTACTTCTCGTCTGGGTTCTGTTTCTCACCTAGAAATTCTCAAAAAATATATCAGAATTAGATTCGAAATTAAAACTGAAATTTCACGCTATTTTATTAACCAGTCGGCAAGAATACCGTTTCTATGATTCCTAATAAAATTGCACAGGTTTTTAAACTAGAACATCCTGAAACATATACAGGCCATTCATTCCGAAGAACATCGGCAACGTTACTGGCTAATACAGGAGTTGATGTATTAGCAATCAAGAGACATGGTGGGTGGAAATCAGCCACAACTGCGGAAAGTTATGTTGCTGACAGTTTAAGTAAGAAAAATTAAATAGCCAACAGGATTCTTTACAATGACACTTCAACTCCAGGTTCTAGTAGTAGTCCAATTAACTAAGCCTTTAAATCGAAATTTTGTCAACTTGGCTGAATTTTTGATATGAGTTAGTTTAAGGTATATTATAACAATAAGTGAGAGTAATTTTTTGTTCAACCCCCGGCCAAGGGTGGAAAAAGATAAAACAAAGGGCTTTTTCAAGATAACTCAAAAAGGGTAAGAGCT
>NW_019420031.1:2969-7258 GCF_000390285.2 Anoplophora glabripennis
TTCTTTACAATGACACTTCAACTCCAGGTTCTAGTAGTACGTAGTACGCATCATGCTGTTTTAATAGATTAGTCAGATAATATTGAGCCTCCGGTGACTGAAATGAAGCGGTCAAATCATTTTGAAAAAAATGTGACAATTAGTAAACGCGCAGGGAATAATTATTCAGATTTTATAAATATTACTAAATGTAATAACTGTACAATTACTATAAATATCCATTCATAATAATTAATAAAATGTAGGTATGTTCATCAAATATTCCTATTTATTTCTTCATAAAATATGCATTTATAACTCGAAATCGCTTTTTTCCCTAGGGAGGTAAGTTACCTCACTTACCTCTCGTTGTCTACAGCAACATAAAAACAATGTATTAATAGTCTATTTACTATAGTGCAAGCAGATAAAATGTTTTTTTCACTTCATTTTTTACGATAATTTATTTATTTCTTGGATAATCGTATACAAATGTACAAGGTTTTATTGTGTGATTCACACGAATCTAATTGACTTTTGTGTTAAATATAGTGAGTATACTGAGCGCCTTTACCATTGTATTTTTCCTTTCAGAACTTTTTTTTAGGGAGGAAGATTTTTGGAATATGATCAGTTATTTTGAAACATTTTTTAGTTTTATGAACTGACTTGTTGTTGCATGACGCTAAAATGAACCATTTTAGAGAAAACTTCGTTTAAAGTTTGAGCTGTAAATATATGAATTACTCTACAATTTTGGGAGTTTATTAACCCTCCATTAGTCGCGTATTCATCTGACAGATACATTCTTAATATTAATGGGAATTTCTTAAAAACTACTAATTCTAGAGTTCTCTAATTAGCAATAATCCTCAGGTAACATATTTTAAATAGTTTACTGGAAATTTTATTAATTAAGTAAAACGGGGCATGCCTTGGGACATGTACCTGCTATATACTATGCGCCCATTCTTGTTACAGTCGATCGGTGGCAATTGCCTCGTAGTATTGGTGTTTCTAACGAGTAATATTTTATGTGTATTTGTTGTTGTAACAAGTAAGTGTAAAGATGAGTGCAAGAATATATGATATAAATAATCCAAAGGATATCGAAGAACTGAATCGTTTGGCTTTTACGGACAAAGAAGAACTTGATAAAATTCCAGACGAAGATTTTGGCGAGTCCGACAATTCTAAAATAGAGGACTACGTGGAAACTAGATCCAGATGTGGCTTTAGTCAATATATACCTTCCAAGTCAAATAAGTACGGCATAAAAATATTTTGTCTGAGCGATGCTAAATTATATTACACCGCCAATATGGAAATTTATTGTGGTCAACACCTAGAAGGACCTTTCCGAACAAGCAATTCTTCTGCTGATGTAGTTGTGAGATTGTCAAAGTCAATTTTTCAATCTGGTCGTAACATAACAGCACACAATTGGTTTACAAGTTTAGAATTGGTTAGAAGGTATCAATTCGCGAGTAATTTTTTGGGCAATAAAAACTAATTTTGTACACGACGAGACCATCTAAAAAAATTGGGTTTAACATTATTGAATCAACAGGTACAAAGAAGAGCTCAAATGACAAATTTGTCAAGAGAAAGCGCAAGTATGTTGCAGAAATACAAGCAGCCTGAAGAAAAAGAAACTTCAGAGGTAGCTGGCATATCAGGAGCCACAAAAAGAAAAAGATGTCAGTCATGCTACCTAGAAAAAAAGCATTCACTTTCGGGATATAAATGTCAAAAGTGCGATGTGGCATTTATGTTTAAAATTACACGCAAGGATAATATGCTACAAGTGTCTGAATCCAGAGGTAGAGAGGAATATGATTCTTCTTCTGAATAATTTTGTATAATTTGAACGTATGTTTGTTTATGCTGTGTAAATAAAAAAATAAATTTGAAACTTTATTTTCCAATTGCTATAAAAAGTTCCAGCACAAGTTAGAAATTTGTATTAGATTTATATACACCATTAGTCGCTTTAGTGTTTTTTTTTTTTAATAAAATTGTTATAATTTTTACTAAATACGTGTTTTACTATAAACGATAAACAATATTTTAATGATTTCAGAATGTATATTTTCACTAAAAACATTAAATGTGTTTCAATGCATCTGTGCGGTACAACGCGACTATCCATGTAACGAATACCCGCGCCTAATGGAAGGTTAAAGAATGGGTCATACTTTAAGGCTAGTTTTCTTGGCCGCAAATAAGGTGATTTAGGTCAACTTACCTTAGTACAACTTTGCTTCCTTAAAAAGTTATAGGCCCGAGAAAGTATTTAAAAAAATATTCTTAAAGAAGAAAAATTGTACTAAGGTAAGCTGATTTAAATCACCTTATTTTTGTCCAAGGAAGCTAGCCGTAAAATATAGCCCATGAACACTTGAGATTGTAGAGAAGTTCATACATTGACAGCTCAAACTTTAATTTTTAAACAGTTTTCTCTAAAATGATGCTTTTTAGCGACATGCAACAAATACAGCTTTTTAAAGCTAATCAAATGTTGTTTCAAAATAATTAATCATTTTCCAAAAATCTCGATCGCAAATAAAAATCTGAAAGGAAAAATAATGTGGCACGGGCGCTCAGAACGCCCTGTACATTTAACACAAAACAATCAAATATTCGTGTGTATCTTTTTCTTTTTAAGGAAGCTAGCCTTATAGTATGGCCCATTCTTTAATGAATAAGATTGTAGAGTATTGTATTTATTAAAATAAACGTTGCCAAACTTCAGGGCTTCTTTTAACAGACAGAACATCTTCGGCTTCGTAACATTAGTAGTACTTCTGAAGTGTATATACATTTTTTGGTAGCGCCAAACTACAAGTACACACTTGTACTACAAGTGTATTTTTTTAGAAGCCTCACAACTCTAAGCAGATCGGGCTTCGGATAAAAAATTCTGTTTCAAGAGCCACCTATATTATTTTCGTCGAAACCGTTATAACCATTAGGAAACCCGAACGGATATGCACATAATGTAATAATTTGAAATGTCATAAGATGGCGCTAGGTACATTTTATTCAAAGAAAACACTGAAAAATTACGAAGCCCGAATTCGGGCTTCGCATACTAGGCGCAATATAGCGTTTTTGGCTTCCTAAAGGTGGAAGTCATATATATATATTTGGTAATTATTTTTCTTAGGTATCAGGTTCTAGTTTGACCGTTAGTTGATGTTTTAAAAAAAGTTTTGGTTTTACTTTCCTTTATATTATACATGGAGTTGGTTGCTCTTAGGTTTTTAGTGCGACTTGTACAAAATAATGTGTTTTATTTGAAAAATAATCTTTGAAAAAGTTCCCGATCGGGAGCAAAACGTTAGAAGTTAATAAAAAATTGTTGCTGGTGTTTTTTATCATTTTGACCAGCGGTCAAACTAGAACCTGATACCTAAGAAAAATAATTCCCAATTAGAAGACAAAAGGTTCAAGAAGTTTCCCATATTATATATATATATATAAACCGGTGATGTATTTGGGATTGCAGTCAACAGTGCTAAGAGCTAATGTAATAAGAACACTCTGTGTTGTCAAGCTTTCGGAAATGTTTATTTCCTTTCTCAAGACATCTATAAGAAATGACAAAAATGCTTAGAAAAATAAGTTGTAAAAGCTTATTATATACTTACAAACGTGAGATTATAATATAAAAACCATCAAAAACGAAGTATACAAGAACATTGTTAAAATTTTATGAGCTTCACTAGATTAAAAATAATTGTAACTATAGTCAAACATTCTTTTATAAAAAACAATTTTTAAGTCAATTTTTAACATTTAAACAACTAATACAGTAAAAAGGAGCCATGCCTTTGGAATGTGAACTATTTTTTATAACTTTATCAGAACCAGTTTTTTTTTTTAAAAACAATCTACTAATATTCAAACTAGTAACAGCCAATGAGGTTAAAGAAACAACAACAGGGCCAACCACAGTACCAACTCAACACAAGGCGGCAATTCAATCCAAATTTGAAAACGACATAGGTAATTTTTTTAATTTATCGAAATGTAATAAAAAATTGTAAATACAACTCAAATTATTAATATCTGACTTCTTATTCAAAGTATTAGAAAATTCGTTGTTACGGACCATTTTAAAATTCATTTTGTGTCCTGTACTTAATGTATGTTCTGAAAGAGCACAGGACGTTTTTTTTAGATTACATACATTTTTGTGGGATTTTAGTCTACCTTTAAAAGTGCGGCCTGTTTGTCCAATATATGTCAGTAGGGTATTTTAGCCGGCAGGGAGTCTCCCCCCTCCACTTTCTGGCTTGGGATGA
>NW_019420032.1:0-922 GCF_000390285.2 Anoplophora glabripennis
AATTGATGAAAAAAAGGCAAAAAAAAACATTTTTTTAAATATTTTAATTGCTCCGAGGGCATTCTAATTTTGGTAAAAAAAATTAGTATAATAAAACAGCACACCAAATTTTATTAAAATCTGTAGATAGTTTTCGCAAAATAATTTTTTGAACAAAATTTAGAAAAAAATTTTCGAATTTTCAGAATGTTGCACAGCCTCAAATAAAGCATCTAGTCCAGATACTTGAAAAAATTTTTCACATAGAAAAAACCGGTCAACCATTCAAGTGGTTTTTGAAAAATTGAAATCGGTTCATTAGGACATTAGGACAGCCACAGTAATTTTTTAAAGTTAACACTCTTTTTTTAATTTTTAAACAATTAGATTACATTTATCAATTCGCAATTTAGTTTTTTTTAAAATTATAATTTTAAAGTACTCGGAAACACGGTACTTTTTTTTTTTAAAAAGTGTAATTCCGTTTATTGGTTCTCGAGATATCAGCGGTCAAAGTCTCTCGGCGTTTACCGTTAATTTATAAACAATTTAGCAATAATCTTTGATCCAGTGGCTTCCTTTTTCCGAGTTCTAAGCTGGAAAAAAATTTCATATCCATAAGTTATCGGCAACATAGGTAAATCAGCGGAAAAGCTGTCGCTCACACGCGCGGAAAGTGACTCAAAATACGAAAAGTGGGGGGAGGGGGCTTTCGCTCCGATCCTGAATTCGGAGGTTCAAAATGCGAACGTTTTTAATCCGATGTGTCGCGAGCCAAGGAATTCGAATATCGTAATGTCAACTGTCTAATTTGCACATATTTTGTTATAAACAAAGTTTATTATTTATGCATTAAATATACTGTATATTTTACCCTATGCTATTGCATTTTTTCAATGAAAAAATTTGTTTACGTATATATTTCAACACTCTGAATATGAAT
>NW_019420032.1:1510-4412 GCF_000390285.2 Anoplophora glabripennis
TGTTGTACGAGAATCACTAAATTTGGTACACAGGGGTTTTATGACATGTAGAATCTGATGGTACTACGTTTTTTGGCGGGGAACCCTCCTAAGACAATTTTTCGTGGGCCCCCTTGTCTTTGGAGCCAAATAAATTTGGTCGCATATGTAAATTTCTTAAAAAATATCAGTTCACTAGAAAGCCATTAAATTTAGAAACTATTTGACTCTATACTTATTTCGTAAAACGCAATGTTCTCGAGAAAAATGTTAAAATATAATCGAATGCATGTCGTGATTCGCCATTTTCCTCAAAAACATTGCATTTTACGAAACAAATATCAAGGGGCAAAAAAGTTTTTTAATTCAATGGCTTTCTAGCTAATTAAAAAAAAATCAAATTTGCGACCAAATTTTTCTGGTTCCAAAGACAAGGGGGCCCACGAAAAAGTGTCTTAAGGGGGTTTCTCGGCAAAAAGCGTAGCACTGTGAGATTCCACATGTCATAAAACCACTGTGTACCAAATTTAGTGATTCTCGTACAACATGGTTTTGAGATATAAAAAAGACTTCTTAGGGGCAGATTTCCGGGGGCTGTAACTCCGAAAGAGGTTGCTAGTTGTCAAAAAGAAAAAATACGGGTCCCCTAAATTTGTCTTAAGAATCTATGACCAAATTTTGTTGCATGAATTTCGGGACACCCTGTATAGCATTTTGCTTATATTTTATAAGTTTTTTAATAACACCTATTTTCACTTTCCTAAATACGCCCCTGTGCACTTTTTTTGAACACACCGTGGGTGCGTGCAGTTGTTTGCTTCGTATATAGTGATCGTCATATAGTTCATCTGAACTAGGTCAATGTCAGAGGTCACTGACATTGAGATTTACAAATTAAAAATATAATAATATATATTTCAATTGTATCACATTCGTAAATTATTTACATTTACGAATTAGTTTTACTTAGTATTAATAACGGATGCCTGTACACATATACGTAGAGATGTTTTAAAATCTTATGAGCTTTGACCTTCATATGCGCAGAAACATAATTCCGACCGTCGCCTAAATTATTCTACGTCCTAAAAACATTACACCTATTATTCACAGTCTCTCTCGAGCTCTAGCGTAAACAAGCCTTTGATCCGATTACAAATATCATAATAAGATGCCCTATTCTTTATTATTTTAATTTAAACAATAAAAATATATATAACGAACGTTCGCCAGTAGACTTTATTGATGCCCGAGCGCCTTAGTTCATGTTTTCACAACGTGCTTATTAGAAGAAGAATTATGAGGATACGCCACGCCTTTCGCGCATTTCGCTGCTCATGAGATATTAAAAGACCTCTACCAACCATGCAATGTGGTTGCCTATGCTCAACAACAACAATCACGTGGCTCGTAATCCTTATGAAAGCTCATTAGTATAATATACTATTCTAAAAATGTTTATTTTAAGATTTCTAACTACTGCCCCAACTAGCACTGAATATGTCATTTGCCAGGATTTTTAGAAGTAATTTTTTAATTTATTTGTATTAGCATCAATAAAGTAAAAAAAATTATTGTAAGTAAGTTGTGAAGAAAAAAGGTGCGTGGAATAATTTGTGGCATAAAAAAACGCGCCAATCAATACTTCTGGGAAAAATAAAAAAGGGAAAGTTGAGAGGTGATAAAGTACCTATAATCAATAATACCTAATTGTTAATTACGTTCTGATTGCAAATTTAAGTATTTGTTTTATCGTGTTATATTTCAAACGTGTCACTTACGCGGATACTTTTAGATACGAATAAAAATTATTTTACATTCTTTGTCGGTTCAAATTATATCAAAATAAACATGAAAGAATGTTTTCAACTTTTATATAGATATGAAACAAAACACTTCTTCCTGGCATTTTAAAAATGGAATGCATTCAACGACAGTTTTGTGAGTCGATTATAAAAATGTCACTTGGATTGTAGCGGATGAATCTGGAAAAAATGTTTAGTGGATCCCACATGTACTGGGTGAGCATATATCTTGGAAAAGCATTTGTAATAGATTTTATACACAAAAAGTGGAAATTAATAGAACATTGCGTACAATTCACGTTTCAGTATATATTTTCTTTTTACGATGTGGCTTTACTATATTTGATGTAAATGTACGAATAAAAATGGGATTTGATTTGGATCGACCAATCAGATTAATCATGTAATCACCCGAAGTGGTGTTACCGCGCTTGTAGAGAACTGTGCTTATTGTCCTGTAGGCATGTTTAGATTAATTTGTGGAGTAATAGTATAGCATACTGTTATAACTACCTAAACTAATGTTATAAATAAATACTCGGGTGATTAAATAATACGACTTTGTATAAATTACAGAAATCTCTCGGTATATCTTCATTTAAAATTATCGAAGAGCATGAAAAACATTGATAATAGCTATTTAAGGAGGTATGTCGGGGTCCGTGGGAAGTGAGGATCGCAGGGGGGGGGGTCCCATGCGTTTCTTATGGGACTAAAACCCGCTACCAACTTGAAAAAATTAAATTCTATTGAAATTATTTGCGATAAACATTATATAGCAAAGAAATCTACTCATATGCACATAGCATACATATTGACTAATTAACAACATAAAAATATCATATTTAAGTAGTTTTAAATTATATTTAATGAACGCATAAAGACTATGTAGATGTGGCAACAGCGCTAATAATTGACTAGCAGTTGTACACACTGCGAACCTACAGACCTCGGACATCGGAGATATTGCGCGTCAAATTCGGGTAAAGATGAGTACGCGTTCAAAAATGTATATTGTGTGTAAATTATGTAAAATATAATTATTATATATAGCAAATATATGGTATTATCCTCGCGAAGATTTGTATCCTTTATTTAAAATCCGTAAATCATGTGAA
>NW_019420032.1:6230-7181 GCF_000390285.2 Anoplophora glabripennis
GATCCCCGATACAGTTATGACTTTTTTTCAACTAATATTTATTTCAAATAACAGCATGAAAATTAAAATCGAAACAATTTTATAAGCTTTTCAAGTTAGGAGAAATTTTAAACACCGCACCGCTGAGGCTGTGACCACGACGATACACTGTTGCCAATTAGGATGTTCAACTTAGGTGTGTGTTTGGTATTTACATTGTGAAAAGGTGACGATTTGATTCATAAAAAAGTTGTTGAAAATAGTAGTTTATTATAACCTTTGTGTCAATATCTAGTTAATTTATATGCTCTTGTTTTTATTATCATTATTAATATTATTATTAGATATTATTATTATTATTAAATTATCTCCCAAGTACAGATAAATGTTAAAAATAAAGGAGGATCAGTAGATGTTCGAGGCAATAAAAAAACCCAGGAAATTAAGACATCTGGAAGTGATGTCTTATCTTTATATCTATAATTCTACTGTGCACTGATCTCCTATAAACGACTGGACAAATTTGATGAAATTTTTTGTGTGTTGAAGTGGATTCGAGAATGGTTTAGATTCACAATTCGATTCGATAGATGTTTTTTTAATTAATTTAACGTTTGAACAGGACAACGTTTGTCGGATTCCCTAGTATAACATTAAATTTTTAACAATTTGAATAAAATTGTTGCTGTTTATGCTACCTCACCGAAAGTAGATGCAATGGATAGCTGGCAAAAAAAATACAGTTTTAAAGTAAAAAAAGTAACCTCAACGACCGACAGGAGCCAAGATAAGAATTTTTTTTTAATCGTAGCGCAATTGTTTATAAATATTAAGACTTGAAGTTCAAATTGATGCGCGCTGTAAATTTTGCGTCGTAGAAACTTTTTTTTTTTGAACAGGGTAGCTCGACGAAAAAATTACAATGGGCGTATTTACGAATTCGTAGAATAGCCCTGAACCCCAGAAAAAATG
>NW_019420033.1:0-1315 GCF_000390285.2 Anoplophora glabripennis
TTTACTCTTCATCACGTACCATCAATTAAATTAAATACTTTAAGTAACAGACTGTGGAACATGTAACCATTCCTCTAAAGCTGCATTCTTAGGCTCTTACTAAATTTGAGGAGAATTCTTGCGTAGCTTTTGAAGATGATGCACAAGAGTTATTTTAATGCGCTATTGTTTAATTGTAGTCTTTGAACTTAAGGCGCCAACGCCACTAGAACTACTTCCATATTTGTATAGTTTATTGAGAAAACGGCATTGTGTAAAGTACAGCATAAACATCGTTTCAAAAAAGCCACTTTTCACTTGAACGATTTTCTCGGATTTTCCACGTTCAGGAAGACTATCTGACTTAGATGAAGATCGTTTGAACAAGATCATGATCGTCAGTCAACCCAGGAATTGACCAATATGATGGTCAGTGACAGTAGACTGTAGTACAACACTGGACAAACTTCAAAAAATGAGCGCATGGGTGCGCCACATGTATTGAACAAACACAACATAAATCACTGTCAGCATTTGTACCATTTTATTGAGTCGTCATCGTTTAACTCATCAATAACATCGGTTGCTATTGCTTTTGTCCCACATTGTTACTGACGATACAAAATGGTGTGTTAACCTTAATACCAAAAACAGAAAAGAATGTCTTATCTCTAAGAGAAAGGCAAGTTTTAATGGAAAAGCTGATGTTGTGCATTTGATGGGACAAAGATGGCGTGGTCTACTATGAATTACTTCCGAGGAATGTAGCTGTCACCACTTAGGTTATATTATACAACTCGGTCGTCTTGAGGCCGAAATTCAACTTATTTTTTTATTTCGCAAAAATAGGTTCTCTTTTCGCCATTGCTTTTGAATTACCATTCTTCTCACCCCTTACATTAGAAGTTAGAAATTATGAAGGTCATATAATAAAATTCTAATAATGTATTTTTCCATAGAGAATACTCGTCAATTTAACCAAAGGCTAAAATCTAACGATTATCCTATTTCTTTTTATACTGTCATTAACAATAATTGAACCAAAAACAATAATAATAACAATAGTTCATATACAATAATTAGCTGCCAACCCGGAACAGGCCGATTCTATGATCAAAACTAAGTAAAAAAGTTCATATGAACATGGGTCCGGAAATGCTTCCTAAGGGCACAGGGACCCATTGAAGAGGGAGGAATGGAAATCATTTTTTTGCAATATCTCTCAATCGCATTGTGATAAATGAATGAAATTTGGTATACACAGTTAAATTTTGAGCAATTTGATGGACTAATCCATTTATTTCCACAAGGTCCATTGGGGTGGGTACGGGGGGGC
>NW_019420033.1:5024-7393 GCF_000390285.2 Anoplophora glabripennis
AAAATTTAGCTGTGTATACCAAATTTCATTCATTTATCACAACGCGATTGAGAGATATTGCAAAAAAATGATTTCCATTCCTCCCTCTTCAATGGGTCCCTGTGCCCTTAGGAAGCATTTCCGGACCCATGTTCATATGAACTTTTTTACTTAGTATTGATCATAGAATCGGCCTGTTCAGGGTTGGCAGCTAATTATGAGACACCCTGTATACATGCAAAATAGATGTGTTAAAATACCTTATGCAGGGTGATTTACAAATGATGACCAAAAATGAAACCTCGTATTCTTTGGTGAATTTTAGGAGCAGTCTTTCCTATAAAGTTTTTATCTAGGACGCTTCGTTAAAAAGATACAGGTTCTTCAAAAAATATTTTTAATTTTTTTAAATAATTTAAAAATTAGTAAGTGAAATAATTTGAAATTGGCACATGTATTTATGTAAACATTTTCCAGAATCTGAGGGCTTTTCCGAAAATTTACATGCTCCAGTGGCGGAGATACAGGGTATCGGTGGCATATTTTTATAAATAAAATAGTACGTCACTGCTTTACGATAACAACCATGATATTTTCGGATTCGTTTTTCAATTTTCTACAAATGACTACTCTCTTATGTTTTTCGAAAAAAGCCTGATATTCGAGTAAAACTTATAAAACCAACTGAAAATACTTTTACTTAAATGACATGACAAGCACTAACCATAGGGTTATTTATTCAAAATTTACTCTTTCTTCTAACTGCTCAAGTGTATTAATTTCTTCACTATATACCAGCCGTTTAACAGCACTCCTCAAAAAGAAGGCCAGTGGGATCAGGTCCGGTGTTTTCAAATCGTCTTTTAAGTTTTACTCGAAAATCAGGCTTTTATCGAAAAACATAAGAGAGTAGTAATTTGTAGAAAATTGAAAAACCTGTTACCGTTAAGCGGTGGCGTACTATTTTATTTAGAACTATAAGCCACCGATACCCTGTGTCTCCGCCACTGTAGCATCTAAGTCTTAGAAAAAGGCTTCAGATTTTGGACAATCTTTATATAGATACACGTGCCCAATTTCAAAAAGTTTCACTTACTAGTTTTTAAATTATTTAAAAAAATTAAAAATATTTTTTAAAGTTTAACACTCTGTATATTTTTAAGAAGAAAATTTATCAAAGAATACGAGGTTTCATTTTTGGTCACCATATGTGAATAACCCTGTATAATAGGTTTTTCAGAAAATTATTTTAAGTAGCAATAATTTACGCGTTGTTTTTTATGATAGCGGAACGGTAGGTCAATTGTATTCTTCAATGAAAGATACTTAAAAAATTATGTCTGTCTCAAGTAGTTTATGGAATTCAGTGTATCAGTTATTCAGGAATTTATATTGAACAAACAAAACAAAATATAGAATAAGAATCAGTTCTCGTAAATCATCAGATCTTAAACATATAATCAAAAAACTACATTATAATTCTATTATTTAAACACTGATATAATTTTAATATAGATTAATATCGTTGACAATAAGTATACCTAATTATCAAAAAAAGACTGATTATGTAGCATCTCGATATGATGTCACACAATAATTCCATAGAAACATTATAATAAATGAATCTACTTTTATTCCTAAAAACATAGACACATATTTCAAAATTATAAATACATGGAACAGTAAGGACCTTAGGACCTTTACGCGACTGAGTACTTAAAATCAAAACATTTGAGGCTAATACCTAATAACCCCAAAAACAGACACCATACCTCATTCGAGACTCAACCTGGGCGTAATACAGACAAAGAAGGTGTTCTAACGTGTACAACGAAAAACCATAGATTCGTGGACTCAAAATAGATGGATTTAAGAAGCTAATTTACCTACATCCGAAATCACTTCGTTTGGCCGCTAGATGGCCTCAAAGTTCATGAAAATTTTTTGCATTTTGTAAATAACTCGAATACATATTATTCGATTTTGATTATTTTTGAGGTGTGGACTTTTGCTTTCAATTTACCAATTTGCACGTTTTTTTTTTCAGTGTTTTCTCAAACTCACAATTCCTGCAAAATAGATGTATGGTGATAACATCTGTTCATAAGTTTTTCCTGTTTCGGACAATAATGATAAAAACATTTTATTTGATAGGTGATACTATTTGGATTTTTTGGGCCTCTTATAAAATTTTGATTAACTGAGCTGTTTGGGTACAAAAAATATTTTTTAAATGTCTACGTTATCTTGCCACTCATGTTACAATACTTAACAAAGTGCTAGTAGTAACTGATTTTGTAGGTTGACTATAATAATTTCAGTTTAATCTTTATGTCATTGTACCTTTCAATTCTTAATGAGTGTTTACTACGATAAAATACTATACCACA
>NW_019420034.1:0-2473 GCF_000390285.2 Anoplophora glabripennis
TCAGTGCAACTTATTAATATTGGGTCGATTATTGATTTTAAAATTTTTGTTGAAATATTATATACATCCAAACAGGGTTTGCTCTCAAAACTCTTTAACAATATTAATGACTTCCCAAGGGGACACTTCAGAAAAGGAAAAACTATTCACTGGACGGAGTAATTGGAGGCAGTTATTTAAATCGGTGTTATTAACGGGTAAATTACTTATAACTTTGTTAACCACATTTACAAAATAGTTATTAAACTGCTCGGGTGTCAAGTTACTTAAATTATTTGAGTAGCTCATTTTAGTAGTATTAACTAAATTCCAAATTGTTTTTTGGGAATTTGTATGCGTTTTTATAAAATTATCGTTAGCCATTTTCCTAGCTTTAGAAATTTGATATGTGGTGCTCTAAACTTTGGAAATATTCGGTCTAATTTTTCCAAATGGAATGTTCTATATTTTTGTCACTATCACTCTCTGATAGAGGTTTGTTTGCAACATTTTTGAGAAATATTAACTCTTCTTTCTAAAACAAATAAACTCAGACATTTTTTGTTAATGTGTAGGGTGCAGGTAACTACCAACGGGCAAATATGTTATATAATCAGGAACGTAACAACCAATGGTTAGTTAATACGTCGTTATCACACAAATGCGACAGTGCAAATACGATAATACGGTAATATAGTGGAGTTCATTTGGAAGCTCACCAAAATATCGCAGCGAGACCATGAAAATTATCGCAATCCCTCGTCACAGAATTTATCGTCGGATTTATTACGAGCGATATTATTTGTAGTAATAACCCCAATTATTATTTACCACAAATTGAGGCATTATGATTACACAATAGATGCACGTTCTGGTACTAAAATCCTCCCAGTACGATAAATATTCTCTATATACGTGGGACATGAAAATTTTATTTCACTTCATTTACATCTGAATAACTTGATAGAGACATAAATGTAAATAAATGTTTAAATTGTAGTCGACTGACAGTTTTTGATGGTACCAAATTTTGTTAATTCATACCTAGTGAAAAGTTTATTGTAAATAAATGCAAAAAAAATGGAATGACGCATTACAGACGGAATGCAAATAGACATAAAAACATAAGAGAACTGTAAAAAAATGAAGGAAAGATGAAGCTAAATAAAACACCACAAACACGTCTATAAATAACAGGTGCTGATATAAGAATTGTTGATAAAATCCTGATGATTCAGCAGGCCCCATTATACAGGGTGTCTCATAATTAGTGTCCAATAATTTACTAATTGATTCTATTGCCAAAATAAGAATATTTTTTCAAATAAACATGGGTCGAGAAATGTTTCTTAAGAGAGCTCTGAGACCCCCTAAATGGGGGCCTCAGAAAATTATTTTTTTTTATAAAAACACATACGGAAAGTTCTTGAAATAACCTACCAAATTTTTGTTGTTACATTATGCTTACAATTAGTTTTGCAGCTAACGCTTGTTGACTTTGACACTCGATATCTCGGAACTTATACGACCGATTTGAACGTTCTTTTTTTCCAGTTAAGCGTCTTTCCGAGAACTGTTTTTTAATACTTTGGTATATTTTCCAACGCGCTAAACCGCTTCACAAAAGTATTTGTTTATAAAGCCAAAATTTTTTGAACTTTTAAAATCGCTCCAAAAATTATTAAAAAAAAAGAAAAATTGATATTATAACGATTATGTATCATAGTTAAAGGGTTTAAGTATTTGCAAAAAAAATCAACGTCAATTAAAATGCCTAACTTTAACCCCAGCATTGACGCAAAAAAATAACTATTTCGCGAAAAAAATTTAGTACTTAACAAATTGTGTCCAGCTAAAACTATCAGACCGATTTGGATCGCGTTTTGGGATTTCATTTTCTAATACTTTAGAGTACTTATATCTACATTTATTAGTATTATTAGTAGAATTGGACAATTTCTTATCTGTCAGGTGAACCCTTCAAAATTACCTCGATTTTCATCACTTTCTTACGCTGTTTTGGCTATCTAGCAACAAAAATAGAATACGCGCGGGTATCAAAGCAAGTCTATCTTATAGCAAATTTCATAACAAATAACTTCACCAGTAATAGTTTTTTCTGTAAACTGCGTATTTAAAAAGTTATATTGGAAAATGTGAGAAAATTTTTGCGTATTTTTGCAGTTTTTAATTTTTCCTGCAAATAGCAAAACTTTTTTTCTTGGTGCAAACTTATATTTTAATTGTATACAGGGTGTTCCGGTACTTGATACAAAAAGTCTAGTACAGATAGACGAGGTCAAAATAATATCAGTTCTTCATATAAATTTTTTTCATACGGGCCTTCGTTAACAAGTTAGGGGTCCCCAATAGTGAATATTAAAAAGTTATTTTTATTTACAGTCTCTAAACTATTAACTTCAGCATGATGCAAATTTGGTGATCGATACCACATGCGTACAGCTTGTTTTTGATGCTGTAAGTGAAACTTCAT
>NW_019420034.1:3383-7170 GCF_000390285.2 Anoplophora glabripennis
TAATATACAGGGTGTTTCAGAAAGACCTCCCATAAATACAGTGGGTGATGGTACGATAAAAAATAAGAATTTTTTATCTATGAACCATATGTTTATCTCCTCTTGATTTCGAGATACAGAGCGACAAAATAAAATTTTGATATAAAGTAAATTAGAGTTTAAAACATTACTAAGAATGTATGCGTTGTTTATGATACATCCATTAATAAGTTTTGACATAAGCCTACTTTGAGAAAAGTCACTTATTTTATACACCGTAATAAGAGTTTAATTAAGTCTTTTTTCTCGAAAACCGTCCACATTAGGAAGTTTTAACAAGAGTACATTATTTTTAGAAAATAAAATTGTACATTAGAAATTGGAGCCCGAATGGTAAAAAACTTAACCTTAAAAAAATTAGAACTTAAAATGTAATAGGAATGTAGCATAACTAGCACCCTCTATGAAATATACAAAAAATAATTAAACCAGCGTATTTGGTATCCTTAAAAACTCCGGAATACCAAGTTACCATACCATACCATAAAAATATTTCGCACCGTTTGGAAACATTCGTAAAAATTCTATTTAAAAAAATTTATTTTGTCGCTCTATATCTCGAAAACAAGAGATAGTTTATAAGACAAAAAATTCTTATTTTTTGTCGTACTATCATCCCCTGTATTTACGGGACGTCTTTCTGAAACACCCTGTTTACATTACAGTGAATTACCCAGAATGTTAAAAAAATTATTACAGATACAAAAAAGTGCAACTGGTTTGAAGTTTACATATGAAATGAGTTATTTTTTTAAATATGGTAATAATCTAAAACGTTTGGGGAAGTAGTAATTGAACTGAAAAAGTTCTTTTGGGCCTTCCCAGTACAACGCAAACTAAAAATAAACTATAAATAAGAGCATGTATAGTGTTGACCATTTGGAAGCGAGCCACTCTCTATAAAATAAAACAGCTGCATGAATGTATAAGAGTTTGTTGAACACTGAGATGGCAATGGACTCATTATTAAATTCTATTTGCATGCATTTTGTTCCTCTAAACTAGTTAAATGATGGTGCATATCCGCTTTAGTATGTGACATAGTTTTATAGACAATAAAACCTCCATTTAATCAAGAAACAAAGTAGAGCTTGACAAAAATTTTATAGGACTGACCAAATGCCACAAATATACAATATTTGTTAATTATATACTGATATTTTGTCTGCGATAAGAGTGTACATATTGCACTTGCAACGCAATCATATCATAAACGTCAAAATGAAATCAAATGTTGCATTATGAAGAACTTAATATGATTTAAGTCATACTAAACAAATTTCCGCAAATTTTTTAATGGTATTGTTTATAAACATTTTCAATAGTTAAACTCATTGAAGCTGCAAAATGACGCTAAAATGAATAACATACAAAATCGCTAAAACTTATTGAGGACCTCTGGAATCATCCTCGACGTACATACTACATAAGAAGTGGTGAATTTTTGTGGTTTGTGTTCCGCTTTTTCATTCCATTTTAATGTTTTACTTTTAATTACGTTTTTTTCTGATAGGACATTGAGCCTGTGGTGTGTGTAATAATAAGTACGAATAAACATACTAAAATAGCCCAACAATACAGTATTAATGAATTAAGGGACATGGTGGTAACATATGGAAACGCTGATGGAAAATGCGAGTTTCAAAAAAGTTTTCATCGTATCAGTGCCGTAAATCAATAATTATTAAACAAAAAAATATTGTAATGGCGAAAATTATTTCTGTTATTCGAGTTTATGTACAATTTATTCATTATCCTCTACAAGTCTGTAAACATCGTGTATAGTATTAGAGTATTAAAGAATCGTTCAAAAGATATCTAAGATAATTGTATTAAAAATCTTTTGTATGTTTGGTAATATTAAAATGATTGTATCCTATTAAAAATGAGAATAAATACATAAATGATTATAATTTGAGAGAATGTGCCGAAAAGTGGATTTCGTTTACCTAAAATCATATGATGATGATTACTCCCTAGTGTACCAGAGAACTTGTGGACATGTATATAACACAGGCACCTTATGCGAATTGATTATTAAGTTACAATATTCCTGATGATAATACTTGTCATGTTTACATTTTTGTATACATGGTGGTTCAGCCATAATATCATTAATTTTAAGTGTAAAGTTTTAAAATTCATATTTATCTATAAAGGCTAGTGTTACATACACATAAAAGTATTTAAACGCATCCAAAAAAAAAAGAAAGTGGTAAATAACAATACACATAATGATAGCAATTAACTAACTTTTTTATAAAAAATATACATAAACAACATATAATTAAAATAAATAAGATAAACGACACACTAAGATTAATGATAACATTTATATTCGAGCTACATTACTGTCAATAAAATCTTCAAAACTATAAAAGGCATTTTTTTATTAAGTATTTTTTTATCCTTGATTTAAAATTATTGTCATTAAGAATTTGAAATTGTGAGGTATTATGTTAAAAATTTGATGGCCCAATTAGTACCGACCCTCGTTTTACTAAGTCTTAGAATATTATTAGATAAGTATGTGCTCTTTCGGGTATTATAACAGTGAGTCTCACTTCTGATTTCAAAGTTATGTACATGTTTTTTGACATGAATAAGACACTGAAGTATACGAGTATATGCACAGAGTAGAGTTAGTATGTTCAATTTGGAAAACTGCTCTCTACAATCATCTCTAAAACCAAGGTCAGATATGATTCTAATAATTTTTCTCTGAAAAGGAAAAATTTTTTCATAAAGGGGGCATGACTCCATACTAAAATAGCATATGTTATGATGGAATGGATATAGCCATGATAAACTATCAGCAAGCTTGATATTGAGACTCTTCGTTTGAGACTCCGGAGTAAATAAGTATGTTTTGATATCTTGGAGTAAACATAATTAACATGTTGATTCCATGTCAGTTTTGGGTCAAGATGAACTCCCAAGAATTTTACGTGTGCTGGATTATTACAGTTTTCCATATTTCGGAGACGAAAAATCATAGTTTTGGTCTTCGAAGTATTCAAACTGAGTTGATTACTAGCAAACCAGTTTTCAACCGATGCATGTTGGTTATAAGTTGATGTCATTAACTGTTCAAAGTTTAAGTTGATTCTAGTTATATTGGTATCATCAGCAAAGAGTATACTTTTAGTATCATTAGGTAAACAATTAGGAAAATCATTATATATTAATGATTTTCCTAATTGTATCAGAAACAGTAACGGACCCAATATGGAACCTTGTGGATCTCAATAAATCCGAACTGTACGATGAAAAACCATAATTATGTAGCTTATGTATAAGAATTTCGTGTGATACACATAATTGAAAGCTTTGGTCAAATCTAAAAATTGACTAGCAACGTATTTCCCTTCTTCAAAACTATTGTTTATTGTGGATGTTAGAAAATCTATGGCTAGTGTAGTTGATAGATTACTTCAAAAACCGAATTGTTGAGGATTGAAAAGTCCCCGAGTCTCAAAATAATTAGTTATTAGTATTTTTAAGATGGTTTCATATATTTTAGCTAGATGAGGTATTACAGAGATAGGTCTGAAATTAGAGGAATTATTAAGATAATTATTTTTATAAATAGGAACAGAGAAATTTTTAAATATTGGGGGAAAATATTTTTATGTATACAATAATTAATTAAATCAGTGCAACTTATTAATATTGGGTCGATTATTGATTTTAAAATTTTTGTTGAAATATTATATACATCCAAACAGGGTTTGCTCTCAAAACTCTT
>NW_019420035.1:0-7268 GCF_000390285.2 Anoplophora glabripennis
TTTTTTTCCTCATTACATGTTCTTTAATTTTTTCTGTCCACCATACCGTTTGTTTCTTCCTGTTATCCTTTTTGCATGTTCCACACTCTTGTTTTGCCGTCTCGATAACTATATCTTTAAATTTGTTCCAAATCTCCTCAATATTACCGTTCAGTATTTCAATATCTTTCTCTATTCTTTGCTCTATTGCCCCCTCAAACTTTTCAGCTATGTTCTGCTAGCCTATAGGATTTTATTATTTCAAATTTCTTATTTTTAACATTTTGTGTTTTCTCATTATTTTGATGTTTTATTATTTTCTTTATTTTTGTTACTCCCCCTGGCCCTCTTTGTACTTTTACATCTACAATCCTTCTCATATTACTTCTCTGTACCAATATATAATCTATAATAGATATTTCCCCTCTAATACGTTCTTCTCTGGTATATTTATGTATATCCTTATGT
This sequence comes from Anoplophora glabripennis, assembly GCF_000390285.2. Classification (NCBI taxonomy): domain Eukaryota; kingdom Metazoa; phylum Arthropoda; class Insecta; order Coleoptera; family Cerambycidae; genus Anoplophora; species Anoplophora glabripennis. The sequence continues at coordinate 448 of NW_019420035.1, forward strand.
TTAAAATATGTGTTAGTAATTACAAGATTATGCATTAAACAGAAATCCAACAATCTTATACCGTTATTATTTCTTACATTTTCCCCCTGTTCTCCTAAAATTGTTCTGTATATGTGATCTCCTTTCAATACTCTGCTATTAAAGTCGCCGGCAATATATATTTCACCCTTTGCTTCTTCTGCTACTTTTGTTAATTTCTCCCAAAATTGATCCTTACATTCAGCTCTGTCGTCTTCATTTGGACCATAAACCACTATAACCGTTTTTTGATGGCTTCCCTCGTCTTTCAACCTGACCTCTAATATTCTTTCCGACCATGCTTTCCAATTATTAATTTGTTGTACCATCTTCTTATGTATAATGCATCCTACCCCTGCAGCTGCTCTTTTTTCTTTCTNCTTATTTTTAACATTTTGTGTTTTCTCATTATTTTGATGTTTTATTATTTTCTTTATTTTTGTTACTAACAGATAATGATCACTATATATTTCCGGCCCTCTTTGTACTTTTACATCTACAATCCTTCTCATATTACTTCTCTGTACCAATATATAATCTATAATAGATTTTTCCCCTCTACTACGTTCTTCTCTGGTATATTTATGTATATCCTTATGTTTAAAATATGTGTTAGTAATTACAAGATTATGCATTAAACAGAAATCCAACAATCTTATACCGTTATTATTTCTTACATTTTCCCCCTGTTCTCCTACAATTGTTCTGTATATGTGATCTCCTTTCCCTACTCTGCTATTAAAGTCGCCGGCAATATATATTTCACCCTTTGCTTCTTCTGTTACTTTTGTTAATTTCTCCCAAAATTGATCCTTACATTCAGCTTTGTCGTCTTCATTTGGACCATAAACCACTATAACCGTTTTTTGATGGCTTCCCTCGTCTTTCAACCTGACCTAACAAAAGGTTCAAGAAAATTTCAACTTTATATATATATATATATATATATGTAGTGGTTGTCTTTTATAATTTTTTATAATTTGTGTTATTGTTAACCGTTTTTTTTACTTTTGTACTTTATTGATGTGATTTTGTTAATGCATCTATTTCTATTAGCCATTTCTCCCACCTATTAATTGGTTTTAATTGTCAGGTGGTGTAACTTGAACAAAATAAAATAAAATAAAATAATAAATAGAACACCCAAGGATTTAAAATCCTTGAGAACACCCCCGAAAACCCGAGGGCCCAAAAACAAATGGTAGCCGAGTTAATTTCAAATTTTTTTTTATATGAACATGGGTCCGAATCGTTTTTGTTTAGAAGTTACAAACATTTTAAAAAACATAATTTCTTATTTCAAAGTAGCTTGATAAATAAAAATGATAGTTGCTGTAACAATAATTATTATTTGTGTTTAAACATTAGTTAACCTTTATTAACCAAATTAACAAATCTTAAGACTAAAGAAATTGCACAAATTGTCCACCTTCAGCTCGAATGCAAGCCTCACATTGGCAAACTAAAGATTTTGTCACTCGACATTTGAGATTTGGATCATTTCCTATCTGGTTAGCTGCATCCTGAATTCTGTCAAGTAACTTCTGACGGGTAGTGATTTCAACACAGAGTAGACAAGCTGGTTCATATAAATAAAAGTCCAAGGGATTTAGACCTGGAGAATGTGGTAGCCATGCTATTCGACTTTGTTAACCTTTCCATTTGTACTTGTCTCTCTCTATGTGGTAGTGCACCATCTTACTGATAACACATATTTCGAACAATATTAAGCCCTATGGCATCAATGAAATAAAAAATTTTGTTTTCCAAGAAACTTCTATGGAGATCTGCATTTAAACAATCATTTAAAACATGTACAGGCAGTAAATTATTGCTGAAAATGCTGCCCCAAATGTTGACACTGAAACGTTGCTACCTACCTACAGATATACCTACAGATTTTATAATGCCCAGATATGTTCATTATGATTACTACTTATGCCGTCTCTAGTAAAACATGTTTCATCAGACCACATAGCAAGCGAAATAAAATCTTGTGCATGTTGTCGAAGTAGCAAGCGACAAAATTCTAATCACTGAGGAGCATCTCCAGTATGTAATGATTGTACATTTTGGCGATGAAACAGATGTAACATTTCTCTATTCAAATTCGGTGATAAATGAAGATTACTTGGTATATGCCGAACACTAATTACAGAGTTGTCAATGACACCATCTATTAATCTTCTTCATTTTGTACATTCACTTTAGTAGGATAAATGGCATTTTCTGGAGTGGAGTTACCTTCTCGCAGTCTATGAAATGATGCACTCAAGACTATGTGTGCAGGTTGATGTCTATTTGGGTATCTTCGTCGGTATTCTCGGGCTGCTCGTCTGGTGTTCCCATTGGAATAACCATACACAATGACAATATTTGCATACTCTTCAGTTGTAAATAAATACATTTTTTATTTAGCACTTTAAGGCTAAGTGTCAAGACAAAATGTAACTTCTAAACAAAAACGAATTGGACCTATGTGCATATAAGAAAAATGTTTGAAATTAACTCAGCTACCATCTGTCACCTGTATAAGATTTTTGTTTAAATTTGTAAAATCAACCGCATGTATTATATGAATTTATATACAGGGTATCCCCAGTTCGGGCTGCCTATACCTGAAATGGATACAAAATTTCAATTATCAAAAAAAAATCATTCTTCATAAAAATTTTTGCTTGTCCAGAGGCCCTTGGAAAGATAGTCATTTGTTCAATTTAATGTACAGGGTGTTCAAAAATTTGGAAAAGGTAAAAACAGTAAAGAGTAAAGTACCTTAAATCTTAACGCTATGTGAAAAAGTAATGGGGAAAAGTTGCTTGGAATTAAATTTTGTTTAAATATGAAAGCATGGCCTTCCAGTTAATACTAGATATTCTGGGATATTCTAGGACTGTATTTATTTTTGAATATCTCCGGAGAAGCCATTCTACTTAAAAAATATTGCTTTATTGAAAAACAGATACACATGTTTGCATATTAATAATTTATTTTTTATACAGGGGGATCAAAAACCTCAAAAACATTAATCCAACATTTATTTTGACAACACAGAAGAATCTATATGTAAGCGCGATTACAAAACTATTCTACATGAAGTGCGCCAAGTTCAACACACCTCCAATCTTTTTCTAAATGCAGCGTAGGTTGAATGTATTGGGCAATAGCTTCAATTATCCTGCTTTTCAAGAAATCAACATTGTGTTGCACTGGTTCTCTGTACACTCTTTCTTTCAAGAAGCCCCAAAGGAAATAATCAAAATACCAATAATTTGTAGCCAAGCAATATTTGTATATTTTTTTAAATGTGTAATTGAACCGTTATATAAATTTCCTACTGAATTGAACAGATTTAGAAAATTATAATTTTATTTTAACTCTCCACTTCTTGCTTAATAAAATGACTTGGCTACTGTCCAAGCACTCAAAAAGAAATAAAAAATTTGCATCTTTTAAAATGAAAAGCAAGAAATATGGGATACTTTTCACTTTATATTGAAAAATTATAATCACTTCCATTAAGTCAGAAAAATGAGTTGTTTATTAAATTTGTCCATTCGTTTCCTTGGCTTACAGGCATCCGTGACAGTTATCAATGGGTGAACAATTTCCAGCCTGATTGCCACATCATTTGATTAGACTTCTGAATATTTCAAGACATATCTATTCTATTTTAATCATATCTCATTTGATGTCCCTGATATTAATTAATCCAAAACAAGTTAAAGGTTAACATTTAACTGAATAGAAATTTATAATAATAATCCATTTAGGATTATAAAAAAATATGCTGACAACAATAAACACTGGTTATTATTATTATTATTAATACATTTTACAACAAAACATAATTAGTTTTCTTATGTAAATATTTATCAAAACATCTAGTATGCGGCGCACAAATATGTTTGTATTAGTCATATATTACTTATAAGCGTAGCTAAAAAAAAAAAAGCTCACGCACTTCAAAACCTAACCACTTTTTCGTTTTATTCTAAAAAAAAAAGGTACCTNTCAATTATCCTGCTTTTCAAGAAATCAACATTGTGTTGCACTGGTTCTCTGTACACTCTTTCTTTCAAGAAGCCCCAAAGGAAATAATCAAAATACCAATAATTTGTAGCCAAGCAATATTTGTATATTTTTTTAAATGTGTAATTGAACCGTTATATAAATTTCCTACTGAATTGAACAGATTTAGAAAATTATAATTTTATTTTAACTCTCCACTTCTTGCTTAATAAAATGACTTGGCTACTGTCCAAGCACTCAAAAAGAAATAAAAAATTTGCATCTTTTAAAATGAAAAGCAAGAAATATGGGATACTTTTCACTTTATATTGAAAAATTATAATCACTTCCATTAAGTCAGAAAAATGAGTTGTTTATTAAATTTGTCCATTCGTTTCCTTGGCTTACAGGCATCCGTGACAGTTATCAATGGGTGAACAATTTCCAGCCTGATTGCCACATCATTTGATTAGACTTCTGAATATTTCAAGACATATCTATTCTATTTTAATCATATCTCATTTGATGTCCCTGATATTAATTAATCCAAAACAAGTTAAAGGTTAACATTTAACTGAATAGAAATTTATAATAATAATCCATTTAGGATTATAAAAAAATATGCTGACAACAATAAACACTTTGGTTATTATTATTATTATTAATACATTTTACAACAAAACATAATTAATTTTCTTATGTAAATATTTATCAAAACATCTAGTATGAATATAGAAAAAATCTAGACTGCTTATTGATGCTGTATAACATTAGTGATTTGAAATTCTTGACAGCAATTTAGTAAAGCAAACATTTTCAACCAATATAAATAGTGATGGGCATAATCGACTAATTTTGATAAACGAGTACTTCTAATAATCGAGTGATCACTCGAGATACGAGATATTGGTCGTTTTCATCCCAGCGGCGCACAAATATGTTTGTATTAGTCATATATTACTTATAAGCGTAGCTAAAAAAAAAAAAGCTCACGCACTTCAAAACCTAACCACTTTTTCGTTTTATTCTAAAAAAAAAGGTTACGCAATCAGTGACTATTTGCAGTATGCACTAACATTTTGGGGTGTAACCGTAGGGTAATAATCACTCGAGTGGTGGGAGTAAACATCTCGAGATATCTCGAGTGATCTCAATAATCGAGTACCACTCGATTTTTCACTCGAAATCTCCCATCACTAAATATAAAGTAAATGAAGTATTCTTTTGTTAACTTTTGAGTACCTTAAAAAAGTGAATGATTAGGTACCATCATTTGCATATTCATGATATATTGTTGCATGATCTAGATTTTTTCCAGTTAACAAATTTTATATTATAGAGATACAAGTAAATATATTATAAAACTTTTTTATATGATAATTAAAAATAGTTTGAATTGTTGCAGAAATATAAAAATTAATAAAAGTATAAAAAGTGGGTACATATAATTTACTTAGTATAATAAAGTATAAAGTAAAATAATTTAATATCAATAAACGTATTTAAAAAATATATAGGTCACGTACTATTTGCTTTTTCTTCGACTGGTGATTCACTTGTAGTATGTACAGAAACTGGGGGTAAATAATAGCTCTTAATTAAACTATGAAGACGAGAAATTTCGGGATCTTCCCGCTCTAAGCTTCTTAGCATTTGCGAAAATTTAATTATTCCTTCTCGTCCTTCTGCATACCCATATTCTCTAATTACATCCATCTGAATTTGCATAACTATTGGAAATAAAAATTGCATCATTTTAAGCATCTCATTTCCTACATTGTCTCTTGCTTCTTCCAATTTCTGAACATTAGCAGGTGTTTGTAATTCTTCCAATGTCTTATTTAATATTTCCATAGCAACTACAGGAGTCAAGTCGGTTTTAGACATATTTATATAAGTTTAACCTTAATATTACAACGTATACTTTCCTCCCTAAAAATATATATCACAAAACACAACATATATCTTATGTATTTATATTTATGAAAAAATTAAATATACAGGGCTTAATTAACCTTACTTTTATTCGAACAATCAAAAACAAAACACTCCTCAGCTGCTTTCGGGTGCAGAACATGAAGGGTTTTTTGGCGAGCCAAACCACATCAAACCCGGATAGCTCGAATTTAATTGTGTCAAGAGTTTGAGTTAACATTTGACAGAACTCGCAAAAATTCTTTTGGTTTGGATATCTAATCAATAATAAAATCGTAACCTATAATCTATAATAGTGCTCGTAGCTCAAGTTGTTTGATTATTTCTTATATACTATAGTTATTATTCCTAATTTGAAATGCACATCAATGAAAGAACGTTAATGTATGGATGGTTATTAAATCAAAATGGGTTTACCTTGTTCACAAATATTATCTATTCCAACGCAAATGTATCGTCTAAAAGGAAGTTAATAAAGATCTATACATTACAATATAGAAAATGCATATCTACCATCTTATAAACGATTAAAGTTATTTGGATCCTCGATTACTATTTTTTTATTATCAATTTTAAATATTACTTTGTATTTTTTGCAGTGAATCCATTACCAAATTTTTTTATTTACAACTTAACCTATCCAAACCTCTAAAAAAACGAAGTAGTGACTACTAGGTACGAAACAGAAAATACATAAACAAAGATAGAAATATTAACTTAAGATCCAAACCAACCCACAAGTCCGGTTTGATGGTTAGGCAAACTCTGCCAAACCGGGTTAACAACATTTCTCGCCAAAACGGCAAACCGCAACAAACTATAGTTAACCGGGTTAGCGGTTTTCTCGCCAAAAAACC
>NW_019420035.1:10998-24158 GCF_000390285.2 Anoplophora glabripennis
CCTAAGGGCCACCTTAGCAAAGCGCATCCCAGGCTGCATAGCCGCACTACCCTACCCAACCATACCACACATAAACATGACACTACCCCCGGGGTTTACACAGACGAGCCGGCGAAGCAAGAAGAGCGCCAGAAGAAAGGGCCCTAGCCGGCGGGGCCCAGCCAGGACAAAAGGAGGTCCCACAAAGCGCCTACACCGGCCGCATTTGCGGTCGGGGTAGACGACGGATGGGGCCCACCTACGAAGGCTGTCCAGGCCTACACGAGATGAGGCAGGATAAAGAGGGATAATCCCCCTCGTTCACAAATCATTTAGGCCAGTTTCTAGCCATGGAATAATGGCGCTAGTCTAGTCCAGTCTAGTCTCTAGTCTCCCTGGGTTTGACAGTAGTAAAATTGTCAAATCTATAATAATATGATAATTTGTGGTTAAAATGTTATTTGTTACATTGTCAATATTTATCACATACTTTCATTGTTGAATAGACAAATGTTTTTTAAATTGTGGATAATTTAGTCATGATTTGTAAATTTTACTTGACAATCATATTGGTGCAATCTTATTTTAGTTTTGTTTTAAATGATGGAATTTCTGGAGAAAAGGTTTATTGCTTTAAAAGATTTTTTCGACATGCTTATTTTTTATTCTTTATTATAGAGGGTTGAAAATCGCATTCCAAGTACTGATATTGCTGAAGAAGGAGATGACAGATTATTGTTGTTTGCGACATTAGATGGAACTCTCACGGCAATTGAACAACAAACTGGAAAAATTCGATGGAAAATAAAAGAACGTATGTATTGTTATTAATTTGAAAAGTCACAATGTATTTCGGGAACAAATATATCCAAATTAGATTTATGAAATCCATTTTGTGTCCTATACTTTCAATAGATATACCTACCATGATTTTCTTGATATGAAGTATCAGCTGACCATTTTAATTTTTATAGAAATGGTCATATTTTTTCATTTTACATTTTTATTTACGAACTTCCAGTTTCGCCAGAAGTGTCGTCAATTTTAAAAAGCTGAGTAAAACATCCTGCCTATATTTCCACAGCTGGATCGAACGTTTTGAAGATTTGACAGGGCTATCTTTAATAGTGAGAGATATGGCTAAAAGAGTAATGTGTTAGAGACAGACATGAGTTTGTAATAACAATGTGTGACCAGTATTACCACATTTTAGTCTTTACTTGTATCACACAACAGCCAAAAAATAAGCCTCACTAAAGCATTAAATTTAATTGTTCGTATTTAATTATGTTACATTGTGATGCACTTTTTTGGCTACATCTCCTGTACTATTAAATTCAATCAAACCTTATATCATTGCAATCGTAAGAACACATTTTTTCAAACCTGTGAAACCAAAAATGGTAATAAAAATAGATCGTATAAAATTTTAATAACGAGCGTTCAAATAAAAATGTGGTCGAAGTAGGCTCTGACACATTGGACCTAGGGAGTAGCTTATAGCGACCAACTTAACCTCATTTCTCAACGAGCTGTATAGCAGCTCTCAGTTTCAATAACGATAATGACTATATAACTTTATTTTAAAGAATAATCGTGATAACAATAACAAACAATTAAAGGAGCTGCGAAAAGTGTCCCCCTCCTTGTTATAACAATAAATTAAAGCAGCTGCTGAAAGTGTCCCCCTCCTTGTTCCAAGCACTTTTCACACCTGTTCCTCAAAGAATTAAAGACATTTTCTAAGATGCTCGGGGTATTGTTAATTTCACGAATCTTGTCTATAAGTCGAGCCTGCAGATGGTTTAAATCAGGAATAGGCAGTTCAAAAATAGTGTTTTTAAGGTAAGGCCACAAAAAGAAATCACACGGCGTAATATCACATGACCTCGGTGGAAATTCATGTTCAGCATTGAGACTTATTAGTCGATTTTGGAAAACTTCCCTCAACATATTCATCGTCTCGCCTGCCGTATGTGCCCTTGCGCCATCTTGTTGAAAGTAAAAGTTTGTAATTTCGTTTTCTTCCGGCTGGTTAACAAAAGGTGCGATAATTTCTTCTGTATACCTTTGCGCAGTAAGAGTACCATTAAAAAAATAGGTCCATAAATCCTCCTTCGATTGAGAGCACACCAAACTCCAATTTTTTGAGCGTGTAGAGAGGGCCCTCGACAAAAAAGTTATCTGGTTTTTCAGAAGACCACATTCTCATATTCTGTGAGTTTACGTAACCACTTAAATGAAACCAGGCTTTATCAGAAAAAAAAGGTGATATTATGAAGTTCACGTAGTTGTTTAAAAACCATTCACAAAATACAGCCCGTCGCGGAAAATCAACTTCATGAAGTTCTTGCTAACAAGTTAAACAATAGGAGAACAAACGCAAATCTTTTTTTAACACCGTGTGGCAGGTACCGACTGATACTCCCACCATTTGTGATAAAACACGTACAGAAGTTCTTGGCGCATTTTCCATTATTTGTTGGACATTTTCTTTTAATTCTTCAGTCCGCTTTTTAGGTCGGCTGCTTCCTTCTTTTCTTGTTACACTGCCCGTTTCACGAAAAACATCAACACTGAAAAATTTTGTACTCAACAATGCCGGGAAATTGATTTTGAAATTCTATGAAACATTCCTCAATAGAATACTTCCATATTCCATCAATCTTGCGTCCATTTCTAAAGTAGGACTCTATGATAAACACTTTTTGTTCTTGAGAAAACACCATTTTAAACGCTTTTTAAAACGAAAATATTCAAATTGATAGCGGCGATATAGCGCTTTGACAGATAACGTTTAAGTTCATTTGCTATACGCTACGCCCTACGTCCAAATTTTCAGAACCAACTTGACCACGTTTTTATTTGAACGCTCGTTATATACCCTTCAAGTTTAAAATATAAGTTCATACATATAATTAAATCACTGTAATATACAATGTGTCCAATTTAGTCGGCACCATATGGGATACTTTTTTATTATTGGTGTTATGAAAAAAAGTTATTCTTGATAAAAAGTTCTGCATGGCCTAAAACCCAAAATGATATAATCAGATTTCAAGTTTTTTGCAGTCATATAAAAGGTTTGTCGAAAAATATAAATTTTGCTCAAGAATAAAGTACCTTTATTTTTTACAATATCTACAATAGTTATTAAGAAAAGTTGATCCTAATAAAAAAGTACTGTCAGATAACATTTCTTAATAATGATTGTCGATATTGTAAAAAAATAATGGTCTTGAGCAAAATTTACATTTTTTGACAAACCTGGCACCTATATGACTGCAAAAAATTGAACTCTGATTACTTCATTTTGGGTTTTAGGCCATGCAGAACATTTTCTCAAGAATAACTTTTTCATAAAACCAATAATAAAAAAGTTTCCGATATGGTGCCGATTTAATTGGACACACTGTATAAGCACAATACTTTTATTTATTCTCGGTCTTAAATAAATAACTGCTTTACATAAAGCAGAAATGATGGGCGGAATCACTGAAATTGTGTCATTATTACCGAAAGTCATTACAAACATTTTTTGTTTAATGAAAATATTGTGTATAAGGGGTGTCCCGAATTGTACATATCACGTATGAAGCATTAATAGAATTCAAAATATCAAAGAAATCTCATAACCATGATGTGAAAAATGTTTGATTTCTGAAAGGAAGGTGTTTGGATTGACGTGTCATGATAAAATTTATTTTGTCTTCCTATCTTGGTCAAACATTTTTTCACTTATTTAAGACCAGCACCAGAAAATTTAGCCTTTTTACACAAATGTCTTGTATTTTTTTATTTAAAATGACTCGTTTTGGAGTACTTACAAGTAATTTACCCTTTTATAGTTAGATGAAGAAAACAGAATATAACTCCATTTTATGAGTTGCAATAATGTTGTATACTTAAATTTTCCACTCACCACTTTTACTAATTAAACACTGCAAAGCTCAATTGACAGTTTATCAATAACTTAAATTGTTAAGCATTGTGGCAACGTCAGTCTTTTATTTGCCATGGTAAACAGATTTTTGTAATTTTTGGCCTAATAACTTAAAGAGCAGAATAATTTTCAAACTCAATTTACTCGAAAACCATTGGAAATATCGATTTGGACAAAGATAGAATTTTTTAAGTAAAATTGTTAAGATTTTATAAATCTGTAGAGAAAATTGTAAAAAAATTGAAATAAAAAAATTACGGGCCGAAAATCCCCTTCACCAACCTAAATGGGACGCATATGATTTGCATGTCGAAAAACGGAGTAGCCCATTATTTAACGTAAAAAGTTATGTAAGACCCATAAATTTTTTTCTATTTATTTGCGACTGTTGTCAATAACAGAAAAAAAAACAGTTTTGTTTGAGCCCTTTTAAGGGCATATAACTTCCTAAGGATGCATTTTAGGGCACATGTTAATAGGAACTTTTTGGCTTATTTTAATGAGTTATAAACGCAGCAGAAGTTTGGAACCCTATTTTAGAAACACCCTGTATGACTATGCATTTAAGGGGCCCTGTGCGGCCCTGTATGTAATACAAATTTATTGCAATAAAATGTTAAACTTTAGAAGATGTATTTCTGCTCAAAATTAACCCTAGAACGCCAATGTCAGAAAGTACTACGTTTGTACCAACCATGCGTAAATTTTACGTAAGTTTGAAATAGCATAAAATACATTTTTTAAATTTAGGAAGAAGATTAGTAAATGATAGTACTTATAATTTTAAAATTATTTATTTATTTGTACAAAGCATTAACTCACATTAGAAAAATATAGAACTTAAGAACTTTGCAGTGCAGTTACATATAAACATTCATAGCCGTCTTTGCCATATAATTTACTGGGAATATCAGGAAAAATGGTTTTTGCATATGTATTCTGAATTTGTAACTTCCTGAGTAACACAGGCCGTAGATTGTGAAACTGAATGTAAATCAACTACATCATCTATATCATATGAGGTGGATGAGTCTTCTGCATTATCGCAAGTTTTTGTTTTCTTTTCTAGCCTGTAGTGTTTTAGAACATGTGCTTCGTTTTTTCTTTTGATTGTAGCCCCAATCTTCTTTTAGTTCTTCATTAGGTATATTGCTTCTCATGTATTGGGTCTGGATCATAATTTTTATCATCAATACTCGCTGTCATAATCAACATCCACTTATCATTGTTTTCGAGGTCACTTATATCACTAAAACCACTTGAGTTGAGAATTTGTTCTAAATCTTCATCCGTAAGGATTCTTTTTGATTTTAAAATGCTTCTTGCAGTCATCTTACGCTAGAAAAATTGAAAAAATAATCAAAAACGGAAATATCACCTCATCAGTAATGCTTACCTTACTGCCAACTATACGTCAAAAATACGTAAAGTTGGTTGACGTTAAATGCCAACTACACGTAAAATATACGCGCGAACACGTGAATTATTTGCTATCACCCACAAACAACAACAAAGATTCTAATGATGGCAGTGAGGTTAAAAGGCACTAATGTTGGGGGAAGCACTGCTGGCACCTTAGACCTAACAAGCCTCTTATAGATGTGTAATATCAAGTTTAAATAAAATCGTACTTAAAATTTACATAAGATGGCGTTCTAGGGTTAAATATAAAACAGGATAAATACAAATAACTGCATTATTATTGTTTTTAATTATTATTAATTATAATTTACTGCATCTCCTCAATCAGGAAAAATATTTGTTGCTAATTTAATATTAATAGTTTTTATCATTTCTGTTCTTCCTAAACTGATTAAACAATGCAATCATAAATAATTTAAATAAAGACACAAAATGTTCACTAATTTGCTCTTTTTAATACTAAGATTCAAATTAAACAATAATTTTTTATTGTACTATAACCATTTAATTCTAATTATGAATAACAAACAATTAAATAATTATATAAGCCATGAAAACATACAATAAAATTGCAGCCCCAATCTAAAATTTACAAAATTGTTCTCAAACCATGCATGTGTTACATTACTTGAATATTTTTTGCTTTTGAATGCTTGGACAGTAATTTCCCTGCAAACGTCAGTTATTCTCTCTCATATGATTAAATAGATGCTGCTTCTAATGCTGAAAAAAAACCTTTATTATAAATAGGTATGGTTATTAAAAATAGTTGAATATTCTTAAGTAATGCCAATCATGATCTGCCTCTAAATCTGAGGATTGTTTTGATTTACTTCTCTGTAGCCCCTACAACTGCTGTATATGGAACAAATAGTTAACACCAGTATTGACAGTATTGATAATTATTAGTGTAATATTTTTTATTATATGTTGTGTAAATTTCTAAATATTCTGTTGATGTTATAGAGCCTATAGTTCAAGTACCTCTGGATGTACCCAATGCAATTTTACCAATATTTTTACCAGACCCAAGAGATGGATCTTTATATTTATTAGATAATTCCAGAGAACCTTTGCAAAAATTACCATTCAGTATTCCTCAATTGGTGTCTTCTTCCCCTTGTAGAAGTTCTGATGGCATATTATACACAGGTTTGATTTTTATTATTATATTTATTCATTTACTTTATTTTAAATAATAAGTAAACAAAAATTGTTCATTACCAATGAGAATGCACATTTAGACTGACAACAGATTAAACTCATGACAAATATCGTAACATCTGTTGCTTAATTTAACGTAAATGTTAACATATGTTAGAAACGATAGTAACTTCCTACTAGCGCAATTATGCTAGATTTGACTTTAAGACATATGAGGAAACATTCAGATTCAGTATTTTAGTGAGTTAATTATCACTATTTAGATGAATGGTAATTGTCCTTCCTCAACATGTAATCAGTTTTGAATTTATTTTTATTTAACATTTTTTCAATAATGACAAATTGAAAACAACTGGAAAGAAAAAAGCTGAATTCAGTACCCTTTTTTCTTGACTATAGCCACTGAAAAGTTCATATAGAGCGATTTTTACTTTAAAGAGGATCGGGTGCATCATTGGGGGGTGAAGCGGAACACGGGGGCCCTATACTATCGTTGTCAATGCAAAGAAAAATATTCTTTATGACTAGAAAGACTAAGATACTTGCTCGTAAACATTGAATAAAATTAAATTTAAAATGCTTATAATTATATATTTCCATTTCTTTATTATTATTTTTTACCCGATATGCATAAATAAATGCCATGAATTGCAACAGAAACTTGGCAACAGTGCACGAGTATGTTGAGATTATTATTTGTAAGTTGCAGTCCTTGTCATATATATAGGTATACATTATGCTATGTGATTGCTCGCACAGCTGATTGCTTTAACCTATAAAAAGTCGAATGAAGAACAGAGTCGATAGAAAGGAAAAATTGTGGGCAAACGAAAGTATGAGTGCTTGAAAATTAGAACAGAAAATGGCAAAAGGAGGAAAAAAGCTGTTGAAGAGAAGATTGCGGAGCCTCAACCTCCTCACACCTTTCGAGGGCATCGACTAATCGACATAAAGTACATGGCACAAAACATGTAATGCTTTTTTTACAAATATCGTTTATGTATTTTAGGTTATATACAAACTGGGATCTCGAAGTAATTCGCGAGGATATGTTTAAATATGATTTAGTTACGTGCATAAGTAGCATACTTCAGTGCATGCACTTCTATGAATACAAATTTATTTATTTATTTAAGTTACACCACCTGACACTTAAAACCAATTAATAGGTGGAGAAATAGCTAATAAAAATAGATGCATTAACAAAATCAGATATCAATTAAAGTACAAAAGTAAAAAAAGCAGTTAACAATAACACAAATTTTAAAAAAAAGTGTAAAAGATAATCATTACGTGGACTTAATAAAAAAATAGGACTAAATAAAAAAAATAAAAACAAAGAAATAAAAAAAATAAATAGTGTTCCTTATCAGTCTTAAGCTTTTAAAGCGATTGCGTTTAGGAAAGTATAATACAATTTGATTAACTATGTGGTACTATACTGTGATACGATGTTAATGCAGTCAAACGTATTTTAAAATTCTGAAAATATACTGAAATTATTGAAAGGTTAATTTTAAAATGAAAAATGATATTTAAAATGTCATAATTTATTAAAAGATATAAAATTGCTATATGCACTATGATGCAAAGTATAAACATTTCATTGTTTATATGCCGCTGTATTTTTTACTTGTATTGAAATTATTAAACATATTTAATTTGAAAATATCCCTTTTTATTTTAATATTCCAAATAATATTATTCATTGCAACACAATTGAATTACACAAATAAACACAAGTTGAATGACCAATTTGTGTATCGAAACGTTTATTTAAATTTCCTGCCACTTAACCTCATTCATACTCTATTGCGCTGTTGCCGTTACTCCTTCACATTTATTAATACTTGGCGGACGACAAGTCGGATCTTTTTATGTTTGATAATCTATTTCTCTGTTAAATGTGCGGTAACCTAAATTTTTTCTTTCTCTCATCTATTCATTAATGATTCAGGCAAATGTCTATATTTTTTTTGTCTTACCATACAGATTTTTTCATCCGTAACTCGATTGAAGGGGTATGTATGATAGCATTTCCCGTAAGAACCTATGTTAAATAATCAAATTTTTGGCATTAATTAAAAACAAAAACAAATCTATAAATAATTCAAGAATAATTCACAGAATTTGATTCCACATTGCAAAAGTAATATATCCCAATAATTCGAAATTGGCTGCATTTCTTCGTAGCACCCAATCCTCCTTAATTCTCTCCTATCTAACAGCAGATACACTGTTTGAAAATGTCACAAAACTGAATTGAACTGTAACTCGAAAAAAATTAACATTTCTGTTTTAAGAACGTGTCCAATTTGAAATTGCAATGTTTAATTATGTCACAGGAAAGAAAAAAGACATCTGGTTTAAATTGGATCCTATAACAGGCAATAAGGAACAGGTTTTAGGCTGGGATGATCATGGCACTCAGTGTCCCGTTGATTCGAAAACGTCAATTTACATTGGACGAACAAAATATGACATAAAAATGGTCAATGGTAATAATCCTGCAAATAAATGGAATGTAACATTTTATGTCTATGCAGCTGCCGATATGAGTAAAGAGGAATTAAACAATTATGGTAAATATATTTAGTAGTTGTTGATAAGTTTATGATTACATACTTCTTATTTTCTTACTAATAGAGACTTGAATTACAAACCCAGTAATAAGGGTTTCTGGTTGAGACTTCTCTAAGCGAGAATTCCCTGGAAATCTGGCCTTACTCGAGACGAGAGAAAAGTGTTGAGAAATCGAAAAATTTAAAAATCACGCGCGTCTTAAGTTCTTGACTGGAGTTCGTTTCATTCATGCGTTCAATTCGTTTCTCGACAAACAACTGAGCGGTTAAAGTGTTTCTCAACTAGCTCATGATTTATTTATTTTAAGTTTTTAAGGCTTTAGTTCACTTTAATGATTCTTATTTTTTTATTGGACCTAGTTATAAGTCTGCGTAGAAATTTTATTATAAGCAGATACCTAATGTTGATGTTGATTCTGAATATATTTAGTTCCTGTTCCTTTATTTAGTTGATTATTTACCTTTGACAGCTAGATTTTGATTGTTTCCTAGAACAACACTCAAACTATTTACTTCTTCTATTGTGGCAAAGTAGTCACTTCATATGAGCTGAGGCACTGCTTTCCAAAATCCACGAATCTGTATCAGAATAATTTGCTGTCAGCTAAATACAATAAAAGCACTTTGTCTACTTGTTCCTTCTCGATTTGTATTTTCTCTGTTTTAATTGGGCTCTTCCTTCACTTTTGTCCTGCAATATTTAGCAATGTGACCATTCTTTCGACATTTCTACATATAAAGTTTTTCTCCAATTGCTTCTTTTCGTCTTTCGTCGACACTGCAGCCAGTGCACTCTCCATCTCTTCGTAAGAACCCAAACTGGCCTCCTCGTCTAAAAGACGAGCTGTTAAATTTGGTATTGTTTGTTTTGACCCCTCAAGAGATAACCAAGCTTGTCTAAAATTTCTACACTTTTGAGGTAGTGTGCTTAATATCTTCACCATAATAGCAGCCTCGCTCAGGGTCTCTCCTGACTCTTTGACTTGTTTAGCCATGTATTCAATTTTCGAAATATGCTGCGCAATCGAATCATTGGAATTCATTTTATACTGATGAAACTTCTCATAGAGTAACATTTTATTAACCTCTGACTTTTGCATGTAAATGGAATCTAACTTATACATTATTTCTTTAGCCGATTCACAATTTTCAATTAAGATTATCTGCGATAACTCCATGGCAGCCGTTAGAGTAAACATTGTGTTTGTATCTTTTTTGTTCCATGCATTTAATGTTTCTCCGGTTTCCTCTGGTTTTGCTTTATTGCCATAGACTACGTCAAAAATTCCTTTTGCCTTTAGGGCGCATTTGATTTGAAATTTCCACTGAGGATAATTGCCCCCATCAAACTTACTGATGCTTGCTACGTCAATTCTGTCCATCTTCAAACAAATTTTCCTGACCAAAAAATGTTACATAAACGTCTTTTTTCGTTTTCTTCACCTGCATAGAATTTGTTCTATCCAGCGATGAACTAGGCCTATAACCTGTTACAGATTATAGATTCTGTACAGATGTACGAATTAACTCTTCAGGAATAAAAATTACTCTTTATTAAATCAACTTTACAAAAGATGACAGATTATCTAAATATCCATAACATATTTTTTTCATAGAAACAGCATCAATCAGCCATCTTAACAAAACATAAAAATAAACTTAATTTCTAGCACTCAAACAGTTAAGCACCCTGTAGATCTCTATTAATTGACAAATTAGTAATGGCTTTTTAAAATAAACAAATGTGTGACGCATTACTATTTTCTTTTAGATTTGGTACACTTCACTTCCAGTTCCAGTGGAAGAGTGATTATTTTAGATCGAAGACGAGGCAGTTTACTATGGGATGGCGATTTAGGCAGTCCAGTAGTAGGGACATATTTATTGGATCCAGAAGGTCTTATTTCGGTGCCTTATACAAGTTTAGCTAACCATACTATAATATATTTGCTGCAACAGTTAATATCTCATAATGGACTTCTTGAAAATTCAAATCATATGAGACTATAGTAAGTAGTTATTTAAACATATACAGTAGAATCTCTATAATCCGGCACTTCATTACAACGTCAAGTCCAGTAATTCGGCGTTATTTTTTTCACATTTGCCTGCTATCCTTGAAGAATACAGTTTATACAGCTATAATTTAGTTGAAAGATTATTTTACAGAAACATAAAAACATTACAATATGTATTGTTATGATTTGTTCTTGTAATAACATAAAACAGAAAAAAATTACTAAAATGTAAATTTTTGAAGTAAATTGAATTACATGTTTACTTATGATATAGAGAAAACTTACATAAAAGGGATGTGGAACACAGAAAAGATTAAAATGAAGGATATATTTAAGTGTAAAATTAGTTTTGTAGTAATATGAGATAAAACCATTCAATGAGACGATTCAAACTGTCAAAATGATGATTAAAAATTAATTTATACTTTAAATAGTTGATAAAATGCACTCATGCAATATAAAAAAGTTTATAAGCATGGTAAAGAACAATTTATTAATGTATGTTAGATTTTAACCTGTACAGTAGGGTTTAAGCAAATTTGAAAAAATTCAAATTTTGACAAGTTGATTGACGGATGGAAAAGGAATTACACACATAAATGAGAAACATGCAATGAATCTTGTATAAAATTAAAATATAGCATACCTACAATAAGTATTTATGTGTGGAATTAAACTTTAAAAGTGTTGTAGAACTGCGAATTAGTTTGTGCAGTGCGCAAAAGACCTTAACATCATAAACTGTATTGAGATTCCAACCCAAGTTCAAATTTATATGTATTGTAAACTTTAAAAGTATTCTATGAATCGACAAACCTAAAGCATTTCAATCGTTAAGTTTCATAAACAGGAAAAAGACTGTTAGAAAAGTGAAAAAGGGTTAATGTTAAAGACAGTGAATTGACCTACAGTTAGAAAATTAAACTGTATAACCTAATTTAGTCAAAATTTCCAAAATTGAGTAAAATTTGTTGAGAGTTTGAAAGTTAACGTAGAAAGAAGTTATGTGTATCAAAATATTCAGAAAAATTAATAGAATCTAAATATATAAAGATCATGGAAATTAAAACATGCATAAGGTCAGTATTTTAAAAATAAAAATTCTCAAAAGTTCAGTTTGACATATCCATGGCAACACTTCATTTGTTTTTAGTTCAATAAAAGTAAAAATCGAGCTCGAAGTAGCCAGTCTCTCATAAGCTTCCAAGCCAGAAACATTGTTAGTTTGGTACCTGAAAAACAAGTGAAAATCAGTAAAAATCAATAAGTTTGTGAAAATTACCTATCCAGTCATCTGAAACGTGAAACGTCAGTCACCTTGAGTAATGTCTAATGTCATAAACAATCAATGTTCGTACATGGCTAAAATCCATAAAAATTTTAATGACAATGAGTAGTGAACCTAAAGTTTGACATTAAAATTTGAACAAGTCAATATTGCGGAATAAATAAAAATTGGTCAAATCATAACTGAAGTGAAGTGAAAGCACAGTGTTTTGCTAGTCACATACAAGTTTCTAGACAACGATGCAACTATCCACGTGATCAGCAGGTAGCAGACCAACACATGGATCCATAGTTCGAGCATGAAACCAGCGTAACAACAAAGAAAATTGTGAGCTGGCTAACGATCTATTTGGCTAAATATTATCACATAAATTTCGAAATAACCGCATGTGCATATTACGTAAAAAAACAAATTTCATTTCTGAAAATAAAACTTAATAAGTCATATCAAAATCTTAAATCATAACACTGGAAAATTTTATGTAATTATGTTATTTAGATTAAGTAGGAAAATTTGTCAATTATAATATTGCATTTGAAAATTGTAATATATCCGTATTTGTGAAACTTTAAAGCTATCTTTCATTTTAAAATACTTTTAAGTGAAATCAGACAAGAAAGAATTAAAGGAAACCACACTCTGTAGTTGAGTCAACTCTACACAGTGAAAATAAGTACAACATATTAAATATAAAATTTAAATACAAAAATTGATTATATGGCGCCCAATTAATAATATCCAAATAATAATTTTCAAAATTAAAA
>NW_019420036.1:0-4721 GCF_000390285.2 Anoplophora glabripennis
CTGGGGTAGCTAAACACGAATATTATAGTCATTTTCGCCTTAGAAGCAAAATAGTCCCGTAAATGTTTAGTTTTTATTTAATTTACATTTTTTTTACTTTTATTATACTTCTTCACGAAAATATGGAAGACGAACAAGAAAATGAATCAAAAGACAATCCGACAAAGAAAAGAATTTCATTCGATAAATAATTTTAGTTTTCATTGTAATAATTTTAGATATTTTATACATAGTTGTATAATTATTAAATATTTTTGTAAATAAATTAAATTCTTTAAACTTATTTTACACCAAAATTAATTAATTATTGAAATGATGAAGTAATTGTTAAAAAGCCAGCAACAAGTACAACGTCAGTATGATTAATGAAGNAAATAATCTCGAAAAATAATATTTTTAAATTTTTCAAAAATGTCCTTTTTTGGCTTGCCGCGTGCTATGCTTGTGGTAAATAGCAGATATGGGAACGTAAATGTAAACGAGTTATAGAAGAAGAGAAAAGACAAGATTTTTAACGGTTTTTTCGATATATCTCAAAAAGTAACAAAGCAATCGATACTTTCAAAAAATCAGTCGATAGATCTTTTTAAAACCTACAACTTTCTCCTTTAAAATTTTTCGATCTGTGCTATATTTTTTTTGTTATTTTAGAAAAACCGATTGTTGCAACTTTGCGATTTTTTTAACCATGTTCTACATTTTGGATCGAGTTTAAAGAACAAGAAACTCGATTTAAAATTTAATTTTCTATACGGTCATATTTTTTTAATCCAGTTAATAATTTCTGCAAATTTAACATTAATTCGTGACAGAATGCTTGGACTAGTTTAGACGCTATCTAGCCTCATTTAGATAGCTGAAATCATGATTTTTTTCAAAAACAACTGATTATCTCGAAAACAGTAAGTTATAAACACCATGTACATTTAATAAACTCTACCTAAAATTAACCAAGGAATTCAAAAATGCAACAATATACAGGGTGTTCCATTTAAAATAACAAAGTTATGTGGCGCCCACACGAAATGGAACACCCTGTAAAGTAAAAAATGTTTTCTGTACATAGCCCACATGATTCCAGACAACTTTTATTTAAACCATTTTTTTATCAATTTTACAGTTACAGCTATAGAAGAATTCCTCTTAGATGGAACACCCTGTATTTACGTCTGCAAATCTCAACCTAGATCTGTTACGTTTTCGTTATTTGGAAAATGGAGAACACGGTGTTCTTATTAATAAATTTGTTTGGAACAAAGCATTTCAAGAAGTCGTTAGTAACAAACCATAGTGTTAATCAGCACAGGAATCAAAAGTTTGATAGACATCACAAACAAACACACGTAGTCCAAACATGGAATTTACACCGCTTTAAAACGTACACGAGACAAAAACAAAGCTATACTATAGGTTAGTTAGCGTTATTCATGGCACTGTTCGTCAGTTCCGTACGAAAAATATCCACAAATCGCTGTTTCATCACCATGTGACGTCATAACGTGGTGGGATGTGCTCCCAAATTGCTCCTGCGATTTCGTCCTCGATAAACGTCGATCTATATCATTTAAAATTACTTATAAACATACTTGCTGCGTTTTGGAGGGTAAGTTTATACTGAGTGTAGCTATATTTGATGTACATGAAACATAGATGTCACTTTTTGACATAGTGACTGAAGTAATGACATTTGCGAAAATATGATAAATACCCTCCACCCAATATGCTCACATTTTTTTGCAGGTATGCTCACGATTTCAGTTCTTGTTTTATCACAAAGTTTTACCTCTTTATAAGATTTTCGTATATCCATTGGTTTTCATGATTTCGTGTAATTTATTTTATTGATCACCACCAACGCTTCAAAAATTTGATTTACCCTGTAATAGAAATTAAATAATGCTTTGTGGAGTTCAGAAAATGATTGGAGAATATCACAATTTTAATATAATTCAGTCAAAATAATAATAACATTAAAAAAAAAACATGGGAATTTGTTGGCCAAATTGTAATATCTTTCATTTACTTTTACTAAAAAAAGATTTAAAATAACCTGAATTTATAAAATATTTATGCAAACGATATTGACAAAAAGGAAATGCCGATGATTCGAAAATGAAACTGCTTATAACTTCGCAAACTGGATTTTTTTTAAATCTAGGTGAAACACCAAAGAATTTTGTTGTCAAAGTTTAATCTTGAATGCATCTAATTTGATGCTTAAGATTCTGCAAACGTTTCATGTTAGAGACATAGGATGTTAAAATAGAATAAGTATTACATTTATTTGAAATTTCAAATTGCGATTTTGTTATATTTCATTTACTAAAAGATTATCGGTGTTACTACCTTATTTTTTTAAACGTGGTATGACTACACTTGCAAAACAGACCTTACAATCTTTTTTCTTTACGGGGCTTGCTTTTTAATCGCAAAACAAGACGAGTCGTGTAAAAAACAAAACGGATCTCATCGAATTAAAAAAACCGTGCCTCATTTTCGCGGTAAACCAACGTTTCTCACGGATGCGACGGCTTCACACCACCTGCATGTCAAATAACCGATAAATATCGTACCACTGACCTGCAGCAGACCCAGTAGAAGAACCACATTGACACACATATCGATCGAAGACACCGTTCAATTGTAAACGACAGCGACTCAGGCACCGGTGTTCGGGCAGAACTTATTCTTGGATCTTCTTCCAAGGCAGACCAAAACAGCACTAAAAAGTGGCGATTCTCCATCACCTACGCCGACACAGAGGACGCGTTAGGAGCTCTCGAGGCGGTCGGAAAGAAACCAGTTCGTGGGATAATCATCGATCGCTGTAACTGTACAGTTCGAGGGGGCCAGCTTGACACGGTGGTCTTCTTCCGCGCGTCGATTTCACTTTTAGTCTTATTGGATGTACAATGGAGGTGTTTCCGATTTTTTGGAAGGATTTAAGGCGCACCTCGTCGATGTCTGATTTCCGGTTGTCGTGCACAAAAATGAGGTAACAATCAAGATCGCTAAAGCGTTAAAGCGTTGCCTGCAAACTGCTGATACCACAACTAATAAAATGAATGGTCTTTGAATATCTCCGTTGTACTTTCTCTAATTCAGTATTATAAGCATTATAAATGGAACTCCAAACAATGCATATTCTAATTTGCAAAACACATGTGCTACATACAATATATTTAGAATCTTTAAAATTGCGCGAAATGAAGATTAAATTTTTAGAAACAGACTTAGTGTCCATAATCATCATAAAATGTACCAAGGTCAGTAAATTGCGTAACTGTTTAGAAAAGATTCCCCAATTTCATAATCAAAATATAGAGTAGCTTTGCATCGACTGTAGGACATCATTTCACATTTGCTTACATTCAGAGATGGTTTATTATTTGAACATCAACTATATCAGCTGTCAAGATTATCTTGTAGTCTAATACAGTCAGTAGAATATTTAACTACCAAGAACTGCTTGAGGTCGGTTAGATCATTAATAAAAATAGCGCACAACAGTGGCCCCAGGACTGAACCTTGCGGGGCACCTGAATATTAATGGAATTTACATTACTGAAAGCCACGATTTTGTACGAACTGGTATCTGTTACTAAAATAAGATTTAAACGAAGATAAAAGAGCGGGGAGATACCATACGATTCCAATTTCAATATGTACAGGGTGTCCCTGAAAAGGATGTAAAACCACAGGTTCCTATGAAAATAAGACTGTTTAGCCTAACTTACCTATATACAAAAGTGCACGCCTACTGAGATATAGCATTCTAAATATAGAATAGATAACCTATTTTTTTCAAATAATTTGAAAACTATTTTTCTTAGAAACTTCAAATTTGGTACACTTATTTTTTTATATAAGAGCAAGGTAAATATAGAATTTGGAGAGAATACATATACAGGATGTCGAGATTTCGATTCACTATGTTGTTATAGTCGAGGTTATAGTAGTAGTAGGATCGCATCGCAATAGTCCGCTTACCGTATTGAAATGGAATTATGTACCTACCTAAATAGTGGTAATTATTCCTAAATATTGGATTGGTAAATATTTAGTGGATTGGTAAATATTTAGTAAGTAAATGTAGAAAACATTTAGTAAGTAAATGTAGAAAATATTTAGTAAATGTGAAATTCGTGCTGTAGGTACTTTTTTGTCGAGTGATTTTTAACCTTACTTTAATCGGAACCCTGAAATAAAAAACAAATTTGCCGTGGAATCATAACTGATGTACTCGGATGTAGAAAATAAATTACGAAGTTTTTGTTTAAAATAAGAGAAATCGTCTAAACAGTAATGATTTTTATTCGGATTTTTAATACTGAACAACATCCGACACTTTACCTCCCTTATGGAAAACTGTAAATAAAAAATTTGGAAAGAAGCAAAGAATAATAGTTTTCAACGTACCTACCTATCAATTATTAAAATATTTTTATTACAAACTATATAATAGTGGTTAGCTAAATTTTCTCGGTCCATTTTTCAGTTTCTTTCTTTCACTAAATTATTTTAAACATGAATTGCTGGCAATAGTATTGAACTGAGTATTTTGAGGACTACTTATTTAGTATTAATTTTGTTTATACTTACATATTGCGAAATGAAAAATGTTGGGAATGTTTAACATTTTAATTGCTATTTTATTCGACTTGTGATTTGTGTATTTTTCGAAAAATTTATTTGCCAAAAATATGCAATTTGTTTTTTTT
>NW_019420036.1:5687-7232 GCF_000390285.2 Anoplophora glabripennis
TACATTATCCACGATTTAATGTTACAGGTAAAAAACGTCCTGTTTCCCGAAGGCGTCTCTCCGCATTAGCAAATGTTTTGTGATTTGGAGTTCTTCGATTAGGAAATCTTTCAGCATATGTTCGAACAGTAGCACAACAATTTCCTTCACAATAACCCAAAACTACTAACATATCAGTTTGTTCAGCAACAGTATAAATTGCAATAAAAAACAAAGTAAGCTAAAATTAAATCACAGCTAGCTTGACATAGAACTTTTTAATTATTGTTATGAATTTGTTTCTCTTTTATACAGCACCTCGTACTAGAATGTTCTATTTATGTTAAACTGATTTTATATTATTTAATGTGTAAAACGATATCAAAATTTTGTAAGAGGCAAAAAATCTTCTAAAATAGTGCTTATTTTTTAAAATATAAATTCTGTCGTCATTGGCGTACATACAAAAAAGTTACGGGACTAGAAAGACAACACGCTGTATATATATTCTCACCAAATTCTATATTTACATTGCCCTTATATAAAAAAATATGTGTACCAAATTTGAAGTTTCTAAGAATAACAGTTTTCAAATTATTTGAAAAAAACTAGGTTATCTGTTCTATATTTAGAAGGCTATATTCTCGGTAGGCGTGCACTTTTGTATATAGGTAAGTTAGGCTAAATAGTCTTGTTTTCATCCAAGGAACCTGTGGTCAAGCGTTGTCCATCCTTTTCAGGGACACCCTGTATGTTTTCAGCCACGAAAATTGAATAATTCCGAATGTTCCGAATTTTCACCACCAAGAACGTCGGTGACAACATTTTTAACATTAAGCCGATGTTTCGCATTGTATTAGCTATGTCCTGTCCAAATTTGGTTAGTGCAACTCTCTCGGTCTCGAAAATTCAATACCTATGTATGTTTTCGGCCACGAAAATTGAATAATTCCAAATGTTTTGAATTTTCACCACCAAGAACGGCGGTGACAAAATTTTTAATAGGAAGGCGATGTTTCGCATTGTATTAGCAATGTCCTTTCTAAAGGGTCTAGCCGTGCTTCCAATAGGAACCTATATTCTAACCTATGTTATATTGTAGAGGGCGCTAGTAGTAGTTGATCGAGTAGATATTAGCTCTATATCGTAATTTAGGAGCTATTTGAAAAAATTTGTCAATAGACGACTTTTGTTCAAAGCGATATATCTTAGTTAATTTCAAAGCTAAGAAAATAAATCTAAATGGCAGTGTTATGGTACACTTTACAGTTTATTTTATAGCAGTTCCTATGGGCCAAGCCTAAATAAAAGTATTAAGAAAGGCAAATAAAAATTTTGTAAATCGATTTCTATCAGATTTAATTGAATTACCACTTTGAAAAAAATATGTAATAATTGTCTATGTCTTGCCCAACAGCATACCAAGTTTTATTAAAATCCAAAAGGTGCAACATGTCGAAAAAAAAATTAGAGTGACTGGACCACCTTACGACTACTATGTTGACGCTTTTAATTTGCATTATATTTCAATAATCTTTGGAAAAATTGCGTTTTGACGGCTCATAA
>NW_019420037.1:0-6918 GCF_000390285.2 Anoplophora glabripennis
TGATAAAACCAGCGTTTTCAGCGAGTTCAAAAACGTATATTTGGGCGTTTTTATAAAGGGTTTGGGCACTTTCATATTTTGGTAATTTTTCCTAGGGAATGAATGAAACAACAAAAATTAGGACAAAATTTTTTTTTCGTTAGAGTATATCTGATAAAACCAGCGTTTTCAGCGAGTTCAAAAACGTACATTTGGGCGTTTTTATAAAGGGTTTGAGCACTTTCATATTTAGGTAATTTTTCCTAGGGAATATACATAAACTATAATATAGCTCAAGAAAATTAGGACAAAATTTTTTTTAGTTAGAGTAAATCTGATAAAACCAGCGTTTGTTCAGTAAGAAAAAACCTAGAATTTCTTATTCTATCATTTTTCTTATAACTTTGTTAGTTTTAGCGATTTTTTAAAAAATTGAGAAATTTTATTCAAAAGTAAATGAACATTTTTTTTATATTTAGGCTTCTAAAATCGTTAAAATTCCCAGAATCTACTGTTAATACATAAATAAAGTAAATTGCAGAAGGAATACGTTTAATTTTTTTTCCGTCAAGTCATTAATTTTAATACTGAATTTTTTCTCAAAAATCAACACAACCATTTTATTTTGATTGTATCTTCATTAGTTTTCATGCTAACGACTTCTACCACCACTCAATTTAAAGGTCTTTTCAAGAACTTAATAGATGTTATATAAGTTTTCCTCGAAAAACCTTTAATTTTTCTGCTACAGGACGATGAACGTTTCAATTATAGCTATCTTCGAAATTGACTTCAACTTCTGGGAGTCATAACTCGGGTTCTATACCATCTACAAAAANTTAGGAAAAGCTGATTTAAAGAATTTTTAAATTTTAAAGTCACATTGCGATTCGCTAATCTTTCCAAAACAAACTGTTTTGTTAAACTTTGCCCCGCAATCATGTAATTCGCTAATCTTTCCAAAAAGAAATCGCTTTACTGAACTTTGCCCCAAAAACCTTATTATTAGCGAAGATATAACCGGGTCGTATTCGTGACGCATTTGATGCGCTGTAGTTTCAAGAAGATTCCATATAAATAAAGTGCCAGTATTTTTTATATTTCGTCTGCTTCGTATTTTACATTCGATAAGAACAATATTTCACGGGACGGACTGCATTGAAAGAACTTGAAATTTACATAGGAAAAATCTTATGCGACACATTTCGGAGGGAAAGACAATCATAGAAATCATAATTCACCCAAAGGATGAGAAAAGGACAATAAAATCAGTGGCGGGGAAACCAATCTTGTACGACGATAAGGCGAATAAAAAAATGTGATAATATAAAGGCTCAGATGATTTATCAACTCCATTTTCGCGCGGGGTTACTTTCCCCTATCCGAGAGGATAAACTATTTTAAAGGAAATAATGTACTGTACTAGTAGCGGAGGCTAACAGGGTTAGTATGTGTATTTCCATTTCTCTCTTGACATAAATGACATAATACTTTTGTAAATGAGATTACTGTTAATTTATATGAAGCCAAACTCGTCACAAACTTTTAGCGAGTTGCGAGAATTTTTTATCTGTTACACAGTTCAATGAAATGTTTAATTGATAGTAAACAAACGTGTAAATTAAAATTTACCCAACTTGTTTGCACTTCGCTTTGCGCTAACGCACTTTTAGATGATTTCATGACGGTGACTAGATTTTACGCAACTGTTATATGCAATAGTAACAACAGCTGTCAGAGAGAGCCGCAATTCAATGGCGCGCCGCTGCCTCAGAATGCTTTTCACGTTCACGTCACGATAGTATACTGTTGCTTCGTTATCGCAATTAATTCCTATTCGTTGGTGTTTATGGTGGTGTATTGTAGACAATTTAATTTGTTGCTATTTAATAAAACTGCGTACGCCTATGTCCCGCAGCTCCGTTCTGACAGCCCTAATAGCAACGACTCCACCTCACAGGGTGACCAAATTATGTATCCAACTTGATAGTTTTGTTCTTACCCTAACTAAAAAAAAAAAAAATTGTCCCAATTTTAAAATTCTAAAACGCTGGTTTTATCAGATTTACTCTAACTAAATAAAAATTACCCTAATTTTCTAGAGCTATATTATAGTTTATGTAACATTCCGCAGGTAAAATTACCAAACTATGAAAGTGCCCAAAACCTTTATAAAAACGACCAAATATACGTTTTTCGACTCGCTAAAACCGCTGGTTTTGTCAGATTTACTCTAACTGAAAAAAAAATTTGTCCTAATTTTCTTGAGCTATATTATAGTTTATATATATTCCCTAGGAAAAATGACCAAAATATGAAAGTGCCCAAAACCTATATAAAAACGCCCAAATATACGTTTTTGGACTCCCTGAAAACGCTGGTTTTGTCAGATTTACTCTAATTAAAAAAAAAAATTGTCCTAATTTTCTTGAGCTATAATATAGTTTCTGTATATTCCCTAGGAAAAATTACCAAAATATGAGAGTGCCCAAACCCTTTATAAAAACGCCCAAATTCACGTTTTCCAACTCGCTGAACACGCTGGTTTTGTCAGATTTACTCTAATTAAAAAAAAAATTGTCCTAATTTTCTTGAGCTATATTATAGTTTATATTCCCTAGGAAAAATGACCAAAATATGAAAGTGCCCAAAACCTATGTAAAAACGACCAAATATACGTTTTTCGACTCGTTAAAACCACTGGTTATGTCAGATTTACTCTAACTGAAAAAAAAAATTGTCCTAATTTTCTTGAGCTATATTATAGTTTATATATATTCCCTAGGAAAAATGACCAAAATATGAAAGTGCCCAAAACCTTTATAAAGACCCCCAAATATACGTTTTCGGACTCGCTGAAAGTGCTGGTTTTATCAGATTTACTGTCACTAAAAAAAATTTTGTCCTAATTTTCTTGAGCTATATTATAGTTTCGGTATATTCCCTAGGAAAAATTACCAAAATATGAAAGTGCCCAAACCCTTTATAAAAACGCCCAAATACACGTTTTACAACTCGCTGAACACGCTGGTTTTGTCAGATTTACTCTAATTAAAAAAAAAATTGTCCTAATTTTCTTGAGCTATATTATAGTTTATGTATATTCCCTAGGACAAATTACCAAAATATGAAAGTGCCCAAACCCTTTATAAAAACGCCCAAATATACGTTTTTGAACTCGCTGAAAACGCTGGTTTTATCAGATTTACTCTAACTAAAAAAAAATTTTGTCCTAATTTTCTTGAGCTATAATATAGTTTCTGTATATTCCCTAGGAAAAATTACCAAAATATGAGAGTGCCCAAACCCTTTATAAAAACGCCCAAATCACGTTTTCCAACTCGCTGAAAACGCTGGTTTTGTCAGATTTACTCTAATTAAAAAAAAAATTGTCCTAATTTTCTTGAGCTATATTATAGTTTATATATATTCCCTAGGAAAAATGACCAAAATATGAAAGTGCCCAAAACCTATATAAAAACGCCCAAATATACGTTTTTGGACTCCCAGAAAACGCTGGTTTTATCAAATTTACTGTAACTAAAAAAAAATTTTGACCTAATTTTCTTGAGCTATAATATAGTTTCTGTATATTCCCTAGGAAAAATTACCAAAATATGAGAGTGCCCAAACCCTTTATAAAAACGCCCAAATCACGTTTTCCAACTCGCTGAACATGCTGGTTTTGTCAGATTTACTCTAATTAAAAAAAAATTTGTCCTAATTTTTTTGAGCTATATTATAGTTTATATATATTCCCTAGGAAAAATGACCAAAATATGAAAGTGCCCAAAACCTATGTAAAAACGCCCAAATATACGTTTTTGGACTCCCAGAAAACGCTGGTTTTATCAGATTTACTGTAACTAAAAAAAATTTTTGTCCTAATTTTCTTGAGCTATATTATAGTTTATGTATATTCCCTAGGAAAAATGACCAAAATATGAAAGTGCCCAAAACCTTTATAAAGACCCCCCAAATATACGTTTTCGGACTCGCTGAAAGTGCTGGTTTTATCAGATTTACTGTCACTAAAAAAAAAATTTGTCCTAATTTTCTTGAGCTATATTATAGTTTCTGTATATTCCCTAGGAAATATTACCTAAATATGAGAGTGCCCAAAACCTTTATAAAAACATCCAAATATACGTTTTCGGACTCGCTGAAAACGCTGGTTTTATCAGATTTACTGTAACTGAAAAAAAATTTTATCCTAATTTTCTTGATTATAGTTTATGTATGTATGTTCTTGTAGGAAAAATCACCAAAATAAGAAAGTGCCCAAAACCTTTATAAAAGCAGTCAAATATACGTTTTCGAACTCGCTGAAAACGATGGTTGTCAGATTTACTCTAACTGAAAAAAAATTTTTTCCTAATTTTCTTGAGCTATATTATAGTTTATGTATGTTCTGTAGGAAAAATTACCAAAATAAGAAAGTGCCCAAATCCTTTATAAAAACGGCCAAATATACGTTTTCGGACTCGCTGAAAACGCTGGTTTTGTCTGATTTACTCTAACTAAAAAGAAATTGTCCTAATTTTCTTGAGCTGTAATACAGTTTATGTATATTCCGTAGGAAAAATTACCAAAATACGAAAGTGACTAAAACCTTTATAAAAACGGCCCTATAGCTACAACTTTAGATTAGTATTTTAACATTTAGAAGCGCAATCAGTGGCAGTTAAGAAACAACTAATTTCAGCAGTACTGACAAAACGACAAACAGCGAGCAAAACATTAATCTAAAATTAAAAATTGGCGAATATCGTGTACTTTAAATTGTAATCGTTCATGGGTAATCCTTATTTTTACGTTCTGCTGAAATTACCGGATGATCTCGTGCCATTTCCTCTATTGGGATGATTCCGCATGCCACATTTATTGTAAATATTTGAGTTCAACGAGCCTTGCAAAGGGTAGGACTTCGATGCCCCAGGGGAGCCATGAAGGCAGGAGGAAAAGAAGAACCAACGGGATTAGCATTGGAAAAGTCAATAAGAAAATGAAAGTATCTTTGTCTGCCTTCCTCGGTAAATACGGTAACTACTCCGACGTCCTGGATATCATCTGAATTTTAATGCAAATCAGGTCGCCTTATTGACTTCCAACCTGATTTGTATTTATTGGAAATTTCGTACTGCCCCGAAACTAATACGGCCCCTTTCCCTTGCCTCCTATTTATTAAATTTATCTTTAAAAATCCGTTTGTCTTCCCAACAGTAATTCAATAACAAAAATAAATAAGCTGATTTATATTTGTGATTACTGCATTATCGGCTTCTCCGTGGTTGCGCGAAACGCCATTTACTTGGTTCGTTTTCATTTCAGGTGGCGGATTTCTTAGATTTGTAGACGCCTTACGATTCTCCACATCTGCGGGTTTCGGAGAGTCCCGTTTTCGTTGCAAAAACGGAGTTTCAATTCGCGTCCTTGGTATCCTTTTTCATCTTTGAGGCGGCGAAGTGTTCCCCTCATATACGTGTCTGTCAGGATAATGTGGGATGACGCGCGACATAAGAGTTCCCTGCTTCGAGTAGATCGCGAACATTTATAGGATTACGGTTTTTAGACGGTGATGTTTCTGTTATTTTTTAATTTAACACCCTTTTCAAAACATGCAAATAATGCCGTCGCCGTTATTTTGTCTTCGCGGAAGTGTGAACCGACGGGGAACATGAGGAGCCGATAAAGAATAATGAGATTTTATAGAAATTGCTAACAAAGTAGTTTCCACGTGGACTAAAAAAGTTTTAATGCGTTTCGTGTTAAAAGTTAAAAGTTATATGTAGCAAAAAATGGTTAGCTAAGGAAGCTTGCAGGCTAGCGAGCTCAAGAAAACTTAAATAGCGTTTCTACTACATTAAAACTCAATTTCACTTGCTTTCGCTAATCAAGCGGGCATCGTTGTAGAAGTTTTCGGGTGATGTTTATCACCGCCTGCATGTATCGCACGTTTACATACAGGGTGATTCAAAATTCAGTATAAAGAATTTAGGGGCGTATTTTTCAGGTCAAAATAAGACTTTTTTTCCCTATAAACTTATGTCAAAAATGCTTAGATTTCGATATACAAGAAGTTTTTTATTTTTTTTTATTTTTTAGGAACAATTTCCAAACAAATTTGAATGTTGGCATAAAACTTGGGGGACAAGGGTACGCTTGAATTAAATTGGCTCTAACTTTTTTGCTACCCTGTATATTGACGTTTTGTATTAGCGTGTATATTCCCCTATCAATTTTAAGCAAAAAAGGTATACTTTATCGAAATCTCTCAGGCCAACCCTTTCCAAGATACTGGCTGATGAAGAGTTAAATGCGCACCATATTTTCGAATTTTATCGTGAAAACTAATTAAAATTTATTCACCATCTAATGCAATGATCTTGAATTTTAACTCTTTACATTTTTTTCATACACACTAACCGTTTTTAAGAAATTCACTGCTGACTAGTGACAATACTACCGTTTAGTAGTTAGTTTCTTTCAAGAAAACATAAGTTTGCGTATAATATGCTACAATTGTCTTGAATAATTCCTACATTAATACAAAATTCAAGGGTAGATTCCCCAAGCAAAATTATTGCGATTTGGTGGAACTTACCTTAGTACAAAAGTTGATAGTTAAATAGATACAGGGTGTTGAATGTAAAATATTATTTCAGTTTTTTTTTTTTCATTTATTTAGCTAATGCAAATATCCTCACAAAAGTTTGTAGAATGTAATGTATTGTATTTTTGAAACCGAGTGAGTTGCGCGAAACTAAATCTGTTCAGGACATAGCTAGTACCAAGCGAAACATTGCCATAATTTTAAAAATGTTGTCACCGCCGTTTTTGGTAATGAAAATTCGAAATATTTAGAATTATTCAAATTTCGTGGCTGAAAACGTACATAGGTATTGTATTTTTGAAACCGAGTGAGTTGCGCGAAACTAA
>NW_019420038.1:0-919 GCF_000390285.2 Anoplophora glabripennis
TTATTTGTTGAACTTACAGTAATATTCCGTGATATGTTATTGGTATTACTCGGTTCTCCAAGAATATCACTGGAAATTGTTTTTTATTTTTTCTGCAACAGAATTTGACTTCCAGCCGCCGTGTTGTTTTATTTTTAAAATATTGGCCCCAGAATCTGCAAGTAAAATGGCCGAAGATCTTCTGAAACAGTGCCCCGTGAATAATGCACAATTCGGCAAACCAATCATTTGAGCAATCATCTTTGGTAACTGACCAATAGTATTAATTCCTACTGGTTGTACACCACATTTGCCATTTTTATATCTAACAAAGAATCTATTGTGTTTAATATTTTCCGGGCGTAGGTTTCTATATACTTCCGGATAATGTCGACAAAGTATAGTCCTTCTATATCTCCCGGGGTGATTACAAAATCACGAATTACTCTAGTTTTTGTATTTGGAATATTTAGGTACCCGAAAATATGTCTCCTCATCTGTAACATCTTCAGCACGTAAAAATGTTAATTCTGACTTCCGATATGCACCGGCTATTCCCACAACCAACACAACCTAAAGCAAAAAATGCGAATTAGTAAAGTGACAACTAAATGAAGCAATTATTAGTTACCTTAGCCATTAAAAGATTATTGTCATCCGCCTCCGTCAAAAACTTCGCAATATTTACTTTTGAAAAAACGTTTGATTTCTTAGCGTGGTATCCATCAGAATGCCTTTTCAAAAATGCTATCAAACTATTGTATGTTTTAATGTCTATACCTTTTTTTAAAGACAGCTCTGTACTTATCATGTACTGTGTCCATAACGTAGAAGCCTTCAAATTCTTTTTACCTTCAAAATATGTTAATAGTACTTTCTCATTGACGTGTTTTACTTTCTTCTGTTTACGCCATTTCTCAAATTTTTCATAAGCCAAGTC
>NW_019420038.1:3029-5454 GCF_000390285.2 Anoplophora glabripennis
AATAATATTGAATAATTTTATTTGAATTACTAAAAACCCTCTTAACCCGGTTATGATGCTTAAAGTAGCCTCATGTTTTGAAATGCTGTTTTTATATTGTTTACTTATAAGAGAAATGGACCGAGAAATTGAAGCGGCATAGACAAAGACAGATTGTCGGGGATTAAATTTTAGCTACCTGCTACAATTTAGTACAGTCCGATCGCACAAGTTTTTTTAAAAGTACACCTCATCCTATACCGATAATACATAATATAAAAATATTGAATATAAGCACCAGTACTACATTTATTTACGTTTTGCATACATAATAAGCTTTTATTACTCTCTTTCATTTCTAAACAGACTATAGACGCTATACATAGTGTTCTGCAAATTATGAACTTTCAAATTAGGAGATATATTTTAAACATGTCCCAAATCTACTTTTCTTGATATATTATGTATTAACTATTGAAGTTTAGAGATGAACATCGGTATTGTGTAATAACTTTTTTGTAATTTATTAAATTTGTATAACTTTTGGGTAAAAACCAAGTTATTTGAAATTACTAATTTACGGAGCTACTTTGTAGACCTAAGAGCAAAGCGTCCTTGATAATCTCGGCCTTGAACAAATATATATTTTTTAAATTTTAATTTAAATATTGTCATAAACTACTAAACAGTCATGGTGGTTTCAACACAGATTTGTTTTAGAGACAATAATTTAGGTCTGGATTGGTTCACTGATCGGATAAATAAGTTGCCATAACCTATATCGTACGTTACAAATACGTAATTATAGATAACAATTTAACTATACGTTTATTTAACCAAATATTAATCGAGACTTAATATATTGTCTTTAATTATTGTAATTAAACCATTGCATTTAAATACAATTTTCACTAGAATAACCAGATAAACCGATACTTGTCTAACTCCAAAGCACACCATACGTCATACTGCCATCCACCACGATCACGAGATAACCTAATCGGGCGATGGGAACAGACAAAGACCATGTATCTGGATATAAAAAAGGGTGGAATCACTCAGTAATGAGGACATTTACTCACTCACACCCATATTTTTACAGTGTGTGTGTCAAAATCATAGGCAGTTTCAGCCGCTTTTATTTAACGTTAGTGTTTGTAATATTCCGTTCAGTGTTTTAAGAAGTCAATTACGTCTGTTTCTGTAGATTGCTTTGTTGTATTTCTTTTACTTCGTGTCTCCTGTCCTATCAGCGGAATGCCTGTCAGGGCAGTGTATTTTTAGATAGACGAATAAATAAATTAACCACAAGAAGCAACAATCTTACATCCGACTCGAACACAACAGAAAAAAGCTTAAAAATGTTGCTGTACCCGAGATTTTAATTCACCAACTCCTTTATCGCGATCCCCCGTCCATGCAACATTAATTTCGTTCGCTCAGTGGAAGCGAAAGAGACGCTTAATGCAATTGTGAGAGACGACTTTATAATAGCCTTTGCCGTGATGAATCTTTACATTGTTCAAAGTTTACGAGTTTACAGGCTCGCAGCTATACGGCAGGAGATGGATCTCCGAAGCTAACGGAGCAACTAACAGAACTACTTACTTATGTTACCTCCGAAACTTGCGCCAACCACAATTAAAGTTCGGTACAATCTTCATTATCGCACTTGATGGAAACTTGCATAGTTTACGCTGTAGCGAGCGCGCAAATAAAACACCCGGTAACAACGGGTTGATAATCTCAGATTAATACTGAAGTTTATAGTTGTAATTAAACATTATGTTGTACCTTTTTCTTCCTGCAAATATCAATTTTCTTTATACAGGGTCATTCACAACTTATCCAAAAAAATTTGGGAATAGATGCGGCATGAGAAATGGAGTCAATTTCGTAAAAAAATTTTTTGTAAAATTCCTATAGTTTCCGAGAAAAAAATCATTGAAGTTGTAGTACATTCAACCACTACCTAGCTGGACAACTGTAGTCTCTAGCGTCATTCGCAATACGCGTGTGGAGCCACGTGGTCTTAGCGACTCCGAATACTGAAATCCGTCGTTGCGATAGTGTTTATCTGTTATCTGTGATATTAACAACAGTTTTTTAGTAGTTAGTGTCAAAAATGGTTTGCGTGTATAGCAACTCAGAGTTGATGGATATCATTTTAATTTATGGTGAAGTAAGACAACATTTGTGTTAGTTCGTAGAAAGTGAGTAAGACGGAACCAAATGTGTTTACACGTTAGTGGATAAAATTTTGAACAATTGTTGTAACATCGGGTATGTCAAATGATTTTATTATTTAAAAACACAAATTAATTTTATTAATTAATAAAGGCAAAAGCATTTGAATTTGCCGATATAAAATAAGTGCTATAAAATTCTATTTATTTCTTCCCTTGCGAAAGAAAGTTTTTGTCCGTTTTTATCACACCGCCATGCC
>NW_019420038.1:5726-7302 GCF_000390285.2 Anoplophora glabripennis
ATTTGTGTTATGGTGAAGCAAGACATCATTTGTGTTAGTTCGTAGAAAGTGAGTAAGACGGACCCAAATGTGTTTACACGTGAGTGGATAAAATTTTGAACAATTGCTGTTGCAGCATCGGGTATGTCAAATGATTTTATTATTTAAAAACACAAATTAATTTTATTAATTAATAAAGGCAAAAGCATTTGAATTTGCCGATATAAAATAGGTGCTATAAAATTATATTTATTTCTTTCCATGCGAAAGTTTTTGTCCGTTTTTATCACACCACCATGGCGGTCGCATTATGCAAGGACAGGTTTTACAGTGGACCAGTTTCCAGTGCCGTGCAGAAGTTTATAAATCAATTTCGAACTGCCCTTTTTGATTTTTTCTTTACAAAATTGAATTTGTAAGGGTCCCCTGTACATCCAGAATTTTTTTTTTTGATAAGTTCTGAATTACCCTGTATATTACAAGAAATAGGGTATACTACGGCGAATTTACAAAACACTCTTTTGATAAATCTATGTGGGTGAATATTTTTATGCTCATATAAATTCAGTGTTGAAAACGCAAAGAGACAAAATATGTGATGTGTTTATATGTTAGACCACATTTTCCTTGAAAGTTTGTTAGCTTAACATCTAAATTGAAAGTTTGTTGACTTCACATGTAAATATTTAACAAAGATCATTCGGAATCTAGTCCTAGTTTCATTATTAAAGAAATATTTAAAATGTCCAATGTCCAAAATAAGGAAGTTTGCTATGGAGATATTGAAAATGGTGAAAAATGTAAAGAAAACTGTCAAATTAGAAATAATTCGCTATGTTAGAGAACCATTGAAATTGTGTGAACAAATTTAGATATTTTCTAATTTTAGAATTTTCATGTCCCGTTATGATTTAATAAAAAAATCGTTTACCAACATTCATAAAGTGTTGTGTGCAGTAATCGCAAAATTCATGCTATAAGTGACGCAACAAAATGTGTAGTAAATAAATAGTACAATGGCAGTAATAGACCTTTTTAGTAGTGACTCCACATACGCCAAATAATAGGCAACCCCATAGTGCACATTGTCATGAAGAATTTCTCAATATTTTTACTAGATCGATTTTCGACCTTATGTACTTTGGACAAAAGCTCCAAGAAAATGTCTTCTTTGTCATGACCTTAAATATCGCCAAGAATTATAGAATTTATTTATTTAAATTTATAGAATATTGACTTTTATAGTAATTAATAAATTAAAATTATATCAATGTTACTGAGCATGCGCATTAAAGATAATTTCATCTAAACGAAGTAGCCTCGCAACGGGATTTCATTCAACAAAATTTGGTATTGGTTAAGACTACGTCTATAATAAACCACTTAAAGAAAGAAAACACTCGATAAACACACTGACACAGCACAACACCAAGAAAAACATTACAAATATTTAGTAGAACTAGAAAATGCCAAAATTAAACAAAAGAAGAGAAAATACGCTGATGATGACAGCGATGACATTGCGCATTAGGAATAATACGGTTAATGTTAAATTTTTACTTTATTTCATTTAGGAATATTCTTTTATATCGCTTTT
>NW_019420039.1:0-3501 GCF_000390285.2 Anoplophora glabripennis
AGACTTATATTTTCAATAAAAAATACTGAGGTTCATTTTATCCACTTCTGAATTTTTAATTGTGCGTTAAACCGGAGCATTCGAGCGTGGCGCGAACTAACTGTAGCGGGCGGCAGAGTGGGGGTAACGCTACTCGGCCGCTTCGAAAACTGAATTCGCGCGTTCAAAAGCATTCTTACTTTCAAAATCTTCATTATCTCGTCTTCTGGATCACATACAAAAATGCCTTTGTACTTAATTTGGAGTAGCTCGACGAGATAAAACAATATATGACATTTACGACGGCTCAAAAGCATAATTACCTTTGAAAAATGTAATTTCCTTTAGTCTAAAATTCTCTCACCTCTTGTTAACATTTCAATAATTGTTTATGAAATAAAGTAAGTACAACTTTTTATGGTAATTATATCTTTTTGTTATAAAAGTATTACAAAATATTTATTTAGTTATCATACAGAAAATTACGTGGTATAAAAATATTCGTCGATTACATGTTTTATTTTCACAGCTTATGTAAGTATATCACTTTTACGTTTCAATTCTTCTTCTCTTCAATTACCTCAATTGTGATTTATTTTCTTCTTCCATGGTTTCGTTTCCTATATTATCCACTCAATCAACTTCATTTTCGATTCCTGTAATAGACATTATCGAGAAATGAAAATCGAAGAGATATTCAAGAATAACCCGACCAAAAATTTTTACTTTTTTCAAAATAATTTTCTTTGGACATTTGAAATTAATAAAATCGTTATCACTCTTTTTTGTCATGAAAGTACAACTCTTAAGGAAAAAATGAGCCCTGATTCGTTTCTCTACGACTATTCGTCGAGCAAGAAAAATCGATTTTTGAGATGACCTTTTTTTCGAAAATTTTTTAATATTTTTTTAATTTTAAAGAAAGGTACTTTTTTACTTGCCAAAGGCTACATTTACAGCAATTTGCAAGAGATACAGCAAAAACAGTCGATTTTTGATGGTTTCTTCAATATATTAAAAAGTAATATAGCAATCGATATATTTAAAAATATGAATCGATAGGTTTTTTTAATAGGTACAACTTTCTCATTTAACTTTTTTCAATTGAAGTTCAAATTTTTTTTTGTTAGCACAAAACCGCTTTTTTACTTTTATGAATTTTTTAGATTAACTTCGCCATTTATGCGCCACAGGAAACACTACCTTTCTAGAATTTTTTTCTTATATCACCATATTTGGTGATATTTTTGTAAGCTTTCTACCTATTGATTGGACTATTAAATTAATTGTTTTAAACAGGAGCTCATGAGAAATCATGTTGGCTGCCCCAAAGGGGCGGAGTTTAAGTCCATTCCATTCGGAAGGAAAAAAAAAACTTGTTAATAATTGACAAGAATTAAACTGACAGCCCACTAGAACTTTTTGATGTCTTTTATTTCATTTATTGCTTCAGGCAAGGCCAGTGATACCATATGACCCAAATTTTTAAGTTTTGAAAATGAATTTAATTTTTTCAATATACCAATAATAAGTAAAGAAAATAAAATTGCCATTATTAGTAGTCATTTATGTTGTTAGGTATTGCAATATCCAACGAGGGTCTAGTCGTGGTAAATTGGAGAAGTAAATACATCACCGAGATGACGACAGACGGAGAAACTATCAAATACTTCACTTACAATGCATTCCAAGAGCCCATAGACGTGGCTGTGGATAAGAGCTATGGGCACGTTTTGGTTGCAGATAACGGTATGAGTTGCGTGTTTGTGTTCGATGCGGAAGGCAAAATCCTTTTTCAGGTTAGGATCTAGAATAATTTGTTAACTTGTAATTCTTCTGAATCGTAATAATTTATTTCCGTAATTTTAACCTTTTTAGGTTGGTAAAAAAGGAACATTTAGTCTCATTTCATCTGTCACTGTAGGGCCCTTAGGGGAAATAATAGTTGCAGATTCAAGGATACAAGCGTTCTCGGCAAAGGGCGATTTTATGGAGGTGGTGTACGATGAAGGCAGAGGTAAGTCCCATTAATTAATTCGCTTCGAACATTCATTGAATTTTGATAAATTAAGCATTGCTTTGCTAAATGTTTGTAAAATATTCAAATATTGTTCTTGTACAATCACTATGCAAGGTGTAACAGTTTTTATCTTGAAAACTTTGCATGCAATTAGTCAAAAACTGTAATTTTTCGTAGATACGAGATGTTCAAGTTGTATGTTTCATGAAAAAATATTTTCATAAATTCAAAATTGTTCGAACCAGACATACATCTTTGTAGTCCAACCAAATTACACTTGGAGAAAAAAAAATTGTTACCTGGACTTTTATAAGTGGAAATGGTAAAGGGGCTTATAATAAACCTAAAAAAAAAAAATAAATAAAAAAAAAATAAATGCATAATTTATCAAAATTAAAAAAAATAAGTAATTAACTAATCGATCCTAGGGAAAAAAAAATATTATTTATTTTATTTATTCACTCAGATGTTTATAGCAATACTGTAGAAAAATAAAGTTTTGGGTCAAACAATGAGACAATTTTTTTGTATTTTTTTCCGTACAATTGAATGGTGTAATCAGTTTTAAAATTTTTTTTTCATTTAAACAAATTATCAACAATTACTGAAAAATTCATTGTTGCAAGTCATTTTTTATTTTATTTTTTGCATTTTTGAGCATGTTTTTGAACTGTGATTACAGATTTTTTATTTCACCAATAAGTGTGTCAAAACGAAAAAATGATCAGCGGCAGAACTCTGTACAATGACTTTTCTAAGTATAATTTTTCTTTGAAAAAAAATTGTTTCAGACTGGAAAAAATGAATATCTCGGAAACTTGTTGATTTTTTTATCTAAAAAAAAAATTTTAGTTATTTAAGACACAGAAAGGTATACTTTCACCAAGTTTTGTCAAAATTAAATTATTTTTGCAGAAATGAGAAATAAAAAATGAAAAATCAGAAAAATATCCGTTTCTCACATTTCTCTTGGAAATTTTGAGGTTATGTTAAAAAGTAACCTCTACAAAAGTTGTAGATTTTTGCATGATCTACAAATTTTGAAATGGATATTTTTTTGTTTGACGTCAATTTTCGCTAGAAATCCCAATGATACAAATTTTCACAACTTTTCAATCCTCCGCTACCCCTGCTCACGCATTTATTTTATTTTTTATTTTTTTTTCATTTATAAGCCCCTTTACCATTTTCACTTATAAAAGTCCAGGTAACAATTTTCTTTTTTTTTCTCCCTCTAAATGAGTTATTTCGATCTGTCTATTTGTTGATAAGACATCTTAATTTTTTTGGGAATCGCATCCCCATGACCACCCATTAACATTTTTGTACATACATGCCTATATTCACTTCTAAAGGCCTTTTGTCTTGTGAAATTTTGATATTTGCTATGGATAAATATTCACAGTTGATTGGGCTGAAAAGAGAGTGTTTGAGAATTTCATTTTTATAATTGGTTAAAATATAATAATAATAATAATAATAATAATAATAATAATATATAT
>NW_019420039.1:4557-7161 GCF_000390285.2 Anoplophora glabripennis
GCGGTTATTTGACTTTTGTGTTATTTTATAGGTTTCAAATATTTCATAAATAAATTTTAAGGCAAGTATTTATGTCTACTTTATTTGTCTCTAGCATTACAATTTAATGTA
Source organism: Anoplophora glabripennis (assembly GCF_000390285.2). Classification (NCBI taxonomy): domain Eukaryota; kingdom Metazoa; phylum Arthropoda; class Insecta; order Coleoptera; family Cerambycidae; genus Anoplophora; species Anoplophora glabripennis. The sequence goes on from NW_019420039.1 coordinate 4,669, forward strand.
CATTTTATTAGGTTATAACTATGAACTTATCGGTTGTGGAATACATTTCCTATTTAATATATGCCAACGAAAACTCCCATTGCATATCAGAAGGAGAGGCAATTTTTAATGCTGATCATGTGGTAGTATATGGGAAAATTGGGCAAAGTTAATTTAAATTTAGAAATTTATATTGCGTCTGCAAACTAGTGCCTTTACTTACTAACAACCCTCATGAAATTCAGGGAGTATTATCTATCGGCAATAATATTTTGAAAATTTCTTCAATGGTTTTATGAAAACTTAATTCTAAATTTTTCTTGGACCATGAAGAGTAACCTTGAACTGAACAATAATACTTTGACAGTTTCTTCTTTGTATCCATAATTGCTGAAGTTTTCCTCACACTATTTTTTTAAAATAACAGTGTTCAAAAAACTTACACTACACACAGTTTTAAATAAAATACAAAACAAAATATCACACACAGAAGAAATGTTTACCTTGTTTCGCTAGTATCACTTGTCACCGCCAGAGGGCAAGCTCTTAGCTGCATTCACGAATATTTAAAAAACCATTTTCAAGTATTTCAACTTGATTTCCATTCTCAGAATCTAAGCATTTGCAGATTCATGTTTATGAGAACTTTTGCAACTTTTTTTATACTGCAATTTGTTATGTCCTGTTTTCGAGGAACGTTGTCAACTATAAACAACTATATTATATTAAGTGCTATTTTCAAAGTATGGTTTTTCATGTTATTATGCTCTGATCTATGTACTATGCTGCCGTCAATTACAGACGGACATTGCATTTCCTTAGCCTTAGCTAGGCATCTTTGACCTGTCCCTGTTGTGCTAGGCCTAGGTTCTGTGGGGGCAGACCCGCTACTGCAACCCCTAGGTCTGCCCTGATGTTGATTTCAGTTCTAAGCTTGTTATAGATGGAGCTGCTCCTCAAATAATGGCAGTCTTCTGAGACCTATAGTGGTCCGTGTAACTGCTCGCATCCAATGCTTCCAAGTGTTTTGCCATTATGTACCGTCATCATCTTAAGTGGTGACTCTGCAAAAGTTCACCACAACAGACATCTCAGTTTGACATCTCCTCAGTCGCGGCAAAGCTTTTTCAGATCAAGAACATCTCAGAGGACTACCATTAATATCTGAGTGGTTCTATCTGTAGCTTAGGAACAATTTCTTAAAATCTATAATAATACGTGGTACAGTCATGACACTCAAATAATACTAGTCATCAAAGTGGCACTTACAAAAAATCAGTATAGTTCTATACAAATATTCCATACACGATCGAAGATAAAATGTTTTTACGACACATTTATGCTTATGCAATAAGGAATGACTTTTTACACTTCTTTCTTAAACATTTTGGCACTATCTGTGGTGTCAGTTCGACAAAATCACTTGGTCTTTGCACTAGTTTATCTTGATTGATTTTGCCTTTATTGATTTTGCCTTTTAATAGTTAACGATTGCAAATCACTTAACTAAAAAATAAAATTACGTCTTTCAGGTAAGGGGCGCTATGGCGGCATAACCATAGACCCCGACAGCAAAATACTCGTCAGCCGGACTGAGCAGAAGGGTAGGACCTACGTCCAGCTCCTCTCGCTCACCGACAGTTCTCTAAATCAGTGCATCGACTCGCACGACGCTAAACTGAAGCGGCCAAGCGGGCTGGCCACCACAAACGATCACCATGTCATCGTAGTGGACCTAGGCAATAATTGCATAAAGAAATATCGATATTGGTAGTGAATTTTTTTCTTAATGCATGCGGTTGCTCAGCTTAAGGTGTTGCCTCTTTGGTTATTAATGAGTATCGAAGCTCTCATTATCCACCCACAAAGTTTATGAAAACAACACAGTAACGTAACGTAAAGAATTAAAATTTGCATATTTACTGCTTGTTTCGTATGGTAAATACAGAATAATAAAAATTATATTAAGATGCATTGAAATGTCCATTTATCATCTATGCAATACATTTTTATTATGTACACTATTTTAAATCATCAGCATAATTACCTAGCAGCAGGAGTGGGCAGTTTGAAGCTTTTAATGCTGAAAGTGTAATATTTTAACGGGGAAGTGGATTATATATAAAATTTCGGCAAGGAAAAAATTAATATTAAAAAATAGAGATGACTAACATTCTCTTGTAAAAAAAAAGATTTTGGACTGCTGCAAGGAAACCTTTTGCCGATCCCTGATTATTAAAGTAAAATATTCACTCATATGTTGCAAAAAGTGGCGGAATTTTTTATTTTCATATTTTTTTTATACTCAAGCTGTTGTAAAGTGCATTTTTGACATTTAAAGAAACTTAATGTAATTAATTATATCATATTTCTCTATGTGACTGCCAATATTTTTTTGCCATGTTTTTATGTGTTTTTTTATCTCTTTTATGTACATAATGTATATTAATCGATTCCTTGGTCCTTAATTATTATCATAGATCTGTAGGCTTAAATTATTCTTTTTAAGAACTG
>NW_019420040.1:0-2075 GCF_000390285.2 Anoplophora glabripennis
AAGTGAATGGGCCGTATTTCTTTGGATGAAAATAAAACGATTTAGTTCAAGTTACCTCAGTTTTACTTCCTTAAAAAGTTGTGGCTTTCAAAGAGCACTTTGTCTTCAATATTTTAAGGAGGTTTATCAGATTAGGAATTGACGAACAAATATTCATAAAAAAATTATAATATAAGCTTATTAATATGAAGAAAATCCTCAAAAAAAATGATGACTAGTTTGGATAGCTAAGAGACCAGATATTAATAAAATAATTTTTCACGATTTAGTACAGGGTCTTATGAGAATACAGATTTTTTTGGTCTTTCCACTTAGAATGCGCAGCCATTGACGAACAGTTTCCACAGCAACTTGTATAAGTAGGAAACCAATATCTAAGGAACCGTATTGTAGAATAATAATAATAATTCTCCTTCAAACTGCTGTCGTTGACTAACTTATCCTCCATATGCGTGATAGCGGCAACGACGCAGTCTCGACGTAGCTTATTATTTGAAATTCGCAGGTGTCCAAACAAACAGAATGATCGAACGGGAGCGAGCGAACGCCGAGCCGAGCGCGCCAGCCAAGTGCAACGTTGCCAAATCTTAAGGCTTACTACTTTAGTCACTAGCGAATCTACAGAAACTTTCGTTAGACTTTAGACAAATTCAAATTTCAATTGTATTCGATTTTTATTTACAAAATGTCAATAAATATCACTTAAAAGTAAATACAGCTAATATTGCATTGCATTTACCTGTTATTTTGATCCTTACTGAACCAGAAAGATTTAAAAGGGCAACTTCTGCATTGATTTAATATTTATTGACATACCCGTTGAAAACAATTCCTCTTCATTGCAGAGCAAATTTAAAATCTCTGTAGTTTTTAATTTAACAGAAAATGGATAATCCACCAAAATTAAAAATGAAACGTTTAAAAAAATATATTGAATTAATTGAGTAAACTTAAAAACTTTCTTTTATTTTGACTATACAGAGTGTTTCACAACTCTACCGGGTACGTATAGAGGATCTTAAAATATGCCTATTTGTTATGTAACATTTTTTTCTGGGATGTATCCTTGAAGAAATTGGTCTCTGAAGATGAGTGTTAAATTTTGAAAAACAATAATATTTCAGCAATGCCTTAACATAGAGCAACCAAATTTGGTCATAATTTGAGTTTATTGCTCGGTTTATTGTTATTTTTATTTGGTAAAAATATGAATTTGTTGGAAGCCTAATAAGGGCCGGACTAGGGGTAGGGAGCCCTTAAAATAATATCGATTTTTTTTTATCAGTATGCCAATTATTAAAATAGTATTACCAGTAATACAGGAAATTTAATTTAAGAAATTTTTCTACTCTTACAAAATGGTTTTTGAGAAAATCGGGAGTTTGTGAAGCAGCGTCATTAATAATTGAATCGGACGAAAAGTAAAGAATGCAGTTGTACGACTAGTAGGCTATGATTTCATGTGCCATTTTTGACGTTCACAAAAAAGTATCAAGAAATAGTTATTTACTCCATAAAGGAGGTAAATATTATTTACCAGTCGAGGATGATTTTGCGCCTGAGCGGAGCGAGGGCTGCCAATATAGTCGGAGACTGGTAAATTATACTTAACTGTTGCGTGGTGTAGGTATCACATTTTATCTGCTCCTACAGTTCTTTATGGTTCATGAAATAAAGATTAGGTTTTATTTTTTGACATTTCTTAATCAATTCATTTTGACATTATTCGAAATCTTGCAAAGTCGCCTTGGTTGTTTGGATTTTGTCGTTTCTATACTCAGCGGTCGAAATTATAGAGAGTGACTCAGACATAATATAAAAACACTATTGCCATAATGCGTATAAAATATAAAATGATTTTTATACGGTTCAATATTATTTATCTTTGTGCCGCTCGCTACGCACATCGATAGAATCTATAATCGTCTAGAGACCGAGTTACACTGAACGTCGATCTATATTCTATCTCTGTCTTTTGCACTTGGTAGAGAATAGGGAAATGCTTTTTTAGTGGGTGTAAACGGACTTGATTTAACCGTCCTGAGAAACGTCATAGCATAAGCGTAGACGAGGGG
>NW_019420040.1:3467-5290 GCF_000390285.2 Anoplophora glabripennis
GTCAAATCATTTTGAGAAAAATGTGACAATTAGTAAACGCGAGGGGAATAATTATCCAGATTTTATAAATGTTACTAAATGTAATAACTGTACAATTATTATAAATATTCATTTATAATAATTAATAAAATGTAATGTTCATCAAATATTTCTATTTATTTGTTTATGGGATATGCATTTATAACTCAAAATCGCTTTTTTCCCTAGGGAGTTACAACCTAGATTACAGCCTATCAAAAATAATTAAAAAAAAATTGGAAACTTTTTTGTTTCTTTAATTATTTTGCCGAGTTTATAATATTTCTGTTAAATCACCGTCTATATTTGACTTAATATATTTATTGGGTTGGCTGAAGTAATTATAAATTGATAACTTATTTAAATTAAATTCTTATTTATTCCTATGCTTTGTAAAAAGTCCTCAGGTAAATAAATTATATTTTTGATTAGGTATANTCAGAATACAATCATAATAATAAACAGAAAACAGGTCGTAAGACTCAAAAATCATTCATTTATGTTGAATTTAAATTTCCATAGCGAAATGAAGTCAATACTTACTAAAAAAAGACGAAATGAATGTGTGATTTTATTTTTAAAAGTTTTAATTTTAACAGACGATGGAATACATTAAAATAAACAAAAAACCTTATCTGACATAAAGGTAGGAATCAACTATTTCCTAGAAAAAAAATTATAAAAATCTTCAACTTGATGTACAAAAAGTTCGATTAATTAAGGAGGTTTATCCGATTTGGAATTGACGAACAAATATTCATAAAAAAATTAATATAAGCTTATTAATATGAAGAAAATCCTCAAAAAAAATTATGACTAGTTTGGATACCTAAGAGACGAGATATTAATAAAATATTTTTTCACGATTTAGTACCTACAGTCTTATGAGAATGCAGATTTTTTTTGGTCTTTTGGTCTCAATGGACAGCAATTGACAAACAGTTTTTACAGCAACTTGTATAAATAGGAAACCGATATCTAAGGAACCGTATTACAGCTCGTAGAAATCGATTAGGTACTTGTAAGATACATAATTTATATTAATTCTCCTTCAAACTGTTGTTGATTAACTTAACGTCCATATGCGTGATAGCGGCAACGCCGCGACTCTCGACGTAGCATTTTATTTGAAATTCCCAGGTGTGACATATGGTGTATATTTCAAGCTTAGGCATCTAAACAAAGCCAACCAAGTGCAACATTGCCAAATCTAAAGGCTTACTACTTTAGTCACTAGCGAATGTACGGAAACGGAAAAGTCTCGTTAGACTTTTAGACATACCTACCACCGTACTCGATAAACCTCCTTAAGGAATATTGACATAACTGCGTGCATAGAATACCATGAAATACAATGTTTATCACTTTTTTGAACTTCTTTATGCATAATTATAAAAAAAAATAATTAGCGTTGTAATATTTAAAAGTGAATAAAATTCATATCGAGCAACGTGACAACGGTGCGGCGGTTTATTAACACTAGGTACTGAGGTGTCCAGCAACCACCAATGCGCAATTCAGTTAGTATCTGGATTTGACCGTGTTGGAGTGTTTTCTGCGTACTACTATTTCCTTTTCTTGAAGTGTTTTTTCCTGCGAGTGCGTGAAAATTGCATTCGAAGGTGTCGTGCGTACATCGTAAATGGTCGTGGACATTCTGAGCATATGTTGTAATTTGTTTTGTACCTGTGCGTTTAAAAATTACTGAATTTTGGTTTTTGGTAAGTCCCCAAATTATTTTTAATGTGTATAATTATTTGGATGAAGTGAATCTTTAGGTACTTTAATTACATATTTTTCAAATT
>NW_019420040.1:6668-7481 GCF_000390285.2 Anoplophora glabripennis
AAAATTTTTCCAACTTAACCACCTTATGGATTAGATAGGTTGTTCATTTAACTTCAATTTTTTTTTTTTTGGTCTCGATACGACCATTTCTCGCTGAGCTATCGGACTTTGAATGAAAATGGATCATTTTCTCTTTGTTCATCGATATCTCAGAAACCAATGGTTGCACAGAAAATCAACGGTGGGTTTCAGAAACTTGAATGAATTCTCTACAAGGTCCTGGCACGGTTTTTTAGAAAAAAAAATTTTTTATACTTAACATGACTGAAAAATTGTCAATTTTTTTTGCAAGATCCAAAAATTAGAAACTTCAAGCTTCAAATTGCTATTTTTTTACTCCAATACGACCATTTTTATCAAAGATACAACCATTTGAAATATCGCCGAACATTTAGATTTTTTTTTGATCCCTTAATTTTTTCCATTAGTGTATATAATATTAATAATAATAATCGACTTTTCAATTCATACAAGTACCTATATTGATATAATAATAATATAAATAAAAGTGTAAAGCGAAGTTCAATTTATTTGAGATAAATTGTTCTTCCACTTAACCTAAAGAAAATCATTGCTATGACATAGTTTATACATACATTTATTAACTTTTAACATTATCATTGCATATTCGATATTGACATAAAATAACATTAATGATCATCAAATAATAGTTGCCTATAGGATGTCTTAAATTTTTGAAAATAATAACTTTTGAAATGTGAAGGAATGTAATGTAATGAATGAGGAGATAGAGTAATTATAAATGACCAAAAAATCTATATATTACAAGGGCGTAAACAGTTTTCAAAATAC
>NW_019420041.1:0-4984 GCF_000390285.2 Anoplophora glabripennis
TCGGCATCTGAAACTCGAAACTTTGCCAAATTTGTTCGAAGCTTTGCTGACACTTGAAATTTAGTACACACATAGTGTAAATATGCAGAAACCAAGAGCAATTTGCAAAAGTATCTTCATTTTTGCAGTTTTGATAAGGTTTTATACGTTACTCTAGTTTTATACGTCACCGTTTTTTTAATTTTTGGACATATATTTATGTATATTTATAAAATATTCCATCACAGTTGATTAGCCAGCATAATTACCTACAATTTAAAAATATATATATTTCCATCGTTTAGATCCTAAGCTACTTAACATTTTGCGCCTGTTAGCCGTAGTCGTACATTATTCAACAGATTAACACAAAACAAAATCGTACGTGTGGGGTAAACCTTTAACTTTNTAAAATCTTATTAACACACACTAACCCCTTTGGGTGTTATACATAGTTTCACATTTGTGGTTAACTACCCGCATAACTTTTTATTTTAATTTGCCCCTTCAGACGGATCGAAAAAAATTCCCACTCACATATTAGTCCAGTTCGTAGAGGTTCGGCGTGTGTCAAACCTTGATAACCCGGAAATAACTGCAAAGGTCTACTTTAAATGATGAGTACAATAACAGGCTAATTTGCTGACAAAGTATTTTATCAGAAAAAAAAGTTATTAACAATTTAATCGTGAAAAAAATTTTTTTTAGTAGTTTTCTTTAAATAACTCAGCGGGATGACTTTGTACGAAAAAATGCTTAGGACATGATTTTGTTCGTAATAAAAATAGCTACAAAATGGCGGTGGTCCGATTACGAAATTTGCAATAACAAAGCCGTGAGATTGAAAAAACGGTATAAAACGCCAATTTTTTTAAGTTGCTGTAAAAATGTCAATTATAAACAAAAAGTGATAAAACTTTCGAAAACTATAGTTCAATATATATACAATAATGACGCTAAAGCCGAAAATCAGGAGAGCAAAACTTTTTGTTCTATAAGGTGTTATACATTCATCGGCATCTGAAACTCGAAACTTTGCCAAATTTGTTCGAAGCTTTGCTGACACTTGAAATTTGGTACACACATAGTGTAAATATGCAGAAACCAAAAGCAATTTGCAAAATTCAAGTATCTTCATTTTTGCAGTTTTGGTAAGGTTTTATACGTCACCCTAGTTTTATACGTCACCGTTTTTTTAATTTTTGGACGTATATTTATGTATATTTATAAAATATTCCATTACGGTAGATTAGCCAGCATAATTACCTACAATTTAAAAAAATATATATTTTCATCGTTTAGATCCTAAGCTACTTAACATTTTGCGCCTGTTAGCCGTAGTCGTACATTATTCAACATATCAACATAAAACAAAATCGTACGTGTGGGGTAAACCTTTAACTTTAAGTAAACAATTGTTTAAATTTACTGTTGCATATTTCTAATAGTATACAAGCGCCGAAGAGCGGAGCTCGCGCTCGAAAATGAAAAGTTAAAGGTTTACCCCACACGTACGATTTTGTTTTATGTTAATATGTTGAATAATGTACGACTACGGCTAACAGGCGCAAAATGTTAAGTAGCTTAGGATCTAAACGATGAAAATATTTTTTTTTTTAAATTGTAGGTAATTGTGCTGGCTAATCTACCGTAATGGAATATTTTATAAATATACATAAATATACGTCCAAAAATTAAAAAAACGGTGACGTATAAAACTAGGGTGACGTATAAAACCTTACCAAAACTGCAAAAATGAAGATACTTGAATTTTGCAAATTGCTTTTGGTTTCTGCATATTTACACTATGTGTGTACCAAATTTCAAGTGTCAGCAAAGCTTCGAACAAATTTGGCAAAGTTTCGAGTTTCAGATGCCGATGAATGTATAACACCTTATAGAACAAAAAGTTTTGCTCTCCTGATTTTCGGCTTTAGCGTCATTATTGTATATATATTGAACTATAGTTTTCGAAAGTTTTATCACTTTTTGTTTATAATTGACATTTTTACAGCAACTTTAAAAAATTGACGTTTTATACCGTTTTTTCAATCTCACGGCTTTGTTATTGCAAATTTCGTAATCGGACCACCGCCATTTTGTAGCTATTTTTATTACGAACAAAATCATGTCCTAAGCATTTTTTCGTACAAAGTCATCCCGCTGAGTTATTTAAAGAAAACTACTAAAAAAAATTTTTTTCACGATTAAATTGTTAATAATTTTTTTTCCTGATAAAATACTTTGTCAGCAAATTAGCCTGTTATTGTACTCATCATTTAAAGTATTCCTGTGTAGTTATTTCCGAGTTATCAAGAAAATGTCACCAACAGTAACTTTTCGGTCTCTGCCGACTGGAGTATATGCATATTCGTCACACTGCTGGCAAGTTTCTGTTTTGTCAATATATATGAACTTCTTTAGGAGTTTAGGAGTACGCAAATACATGTGGAGCAGTGTGCATTACATTTGTATCCTATGTTCGATTTTCTCTACGTAGTCATCTGTGACTGGAAATGTGTTGATAACCTCACTCAAACTGTATTTTCCTACTCCTTTATAATATGGAATACCGATAGTACCAATCAAAAAAGTCATTTATTTTATTTTCACTAAATTTCTGAATCCTGAAACAATGCGACTTTAGTAACACATTATTTTTAATAGTCAAATTTCAATTTATATAATATAAGTATAATATACAGTGCTATATTTTTAAAACCAGACAAAGGCCAACTTTTTTATTTGAAGTGATAGACTGGTACTTCCAAATGCAAAGTTGTAGGGAATAACTTGATTAAGAAAAATTTACAAATAATTCTTTCCGGTGTTGCCAGATTTCTGCAGTAGCTACTAAAACGATATTTTTTTAAAAGCAATACCTTATTTTTTTAACATAATTAGACAAAACTTGAAATTCTAAATAGAAACTGTTATGTCACATTTCTTTATTGGAGTAGCCGTTTTAGAAAAATCAGCAAAAACTACGAAAATAATCTGTAATCGGCAGAAACTAAGAGAAGATAACATAGCAATAGTAGGTCTTGGAAATTAAACAAAAATTGTGCCGTTTTAAAGGAGCTGTCATTATTGTACTGTTATTATTTGACAGCTGTTATATTTGAATCTGTATAAAAAATAACGTTTTAATTCAGTTGCTAAGATGAATCAGTTATTTAATTCACAAGACAGAGTTGAATGAATTTTTCTTCATGTTAATAAATACTTATACGGGGTGTCTCACGGTGACGGCCCATTAGAATTATTTCAGAGACTACTTCGATTTGAATTTTGAATATTTGGGATACCGCGTTTTCGGGCATGCCCTTCTCAACTAAAATAATGGCGTCCATGTACCACTTCCGGTTATACCGAAAGTCGCCATCAACTTGCTTATTTTAAATGGAACACCTTATATATTATTGCAATTTTGGATTCTACGTGTTATTTTAGGTGGACTTTTATGAAGTTTCCCTGTTCCTAAAATTAACCGTTTTCAAAAAAATGGAGAGAAACAGTGACTAGCTTCAAACCATGTGTATTTTAATATAAGAAAAATAAAACACAATATTTGTAGGGGGAATAGCTAGACCCCTAAGCTTCCCATCCATACTTTCAAAGTGGCTTAATTGCATAAAGGGTGCTAGAAATTTAATACCGAGTTTAGTTAACTTCAAACCTTCATTAGTCGGTATTTTTTAAATGGAACACCCTGTATGTTTTTCTATATTCTGATACACAATTTTATTCTCTTTCGAACGGTATCAGGGTTCCCTATTCCTATCTCTTCTAGTTTTTAAGTTATCTACTATTTTTTGTGTAATCACCTAAAATCATGTAATTTCTTGCGAGGATAGCTGTGGAATTTTTAGCAAAACTTCAAAACAAACGACTAAACTGTCACCAGTTATTTATTATTATTTATTCACAGACATTGCAATGGGATTCTAAGCAGAACATTTACAGTTTTTAATGAGACATATCCCAATTTTCCACCAAAAAAAGACGGTTGCTTACTCATATACAAAATTCAGCACCTACAAGAAATATATCCCGCTAATTGTATTACCATGAAACAACATTTTTTAATACAACGCAGCGCTAAGACGGTTTTAGCTAGAGTCGTAATACAGCTTTATTTTTATATACCATATTTCTTGAATTTTTTGTAGGAAAATGAATACCAAGTGTTACTTTTTTCTTTGAGGATTCCACCCCTTGACTACCCCATAACATTTTTATATGAAAACAGAAGTTCTCAGTGTTTTAATTTTTCTTATTTTTTTCTTGTGTATTTTAAAATCAGAATTCAGAAACAATCTGGACCTCATATCTGGATAGAAAAAAATGACGATTTTATATTACATTTTAGATGTCTAAAAATACATCAACATTTACAAAATTATGAAAACATACCTGTAAGTTTCATTCTTCTTTATTTCAATACACCTACGCTTTATACCATTTATAATGCAGATATAACACAGGTCAACAAGGCCCAAGAAGCAGACACACTAATATGTATTCCCGAAGGATTTTGGTGCGCTGAATTCGAATCTGGCCGCAGAATTGCTCTATCACGTCAGGTTTTTGAGATATCCTGACCTAAATGTGCAAAAACACTGTTTTTCGTCATATTTGAGGTTATGTAGTAATGCCATCTATTCTTTAAAAAAAATACATATAATTTAAAAGTACAAGGCTCCCTCTTTCGAATGCCGTTAAGTTTGCTCAAATATCTTTTTTTTTTTTCGTTGAGATATCGCATGTTGAAATGTCTAAGTTTATCAGTTTCTTAATATGCGAAAATCTACTAAGGATCCCTTAGACGTCAAACAGTTGATTGCAGTTTAGAAACTTCATGCTCAGAAACCTTCAATACATACGAACTCAAACTCACAAACTCCAAATCCACAAACCCACAAACCCCAAACCCACAATCCCTAACCCCACAAACCCCAATCCCACAAAACCCGAACCTACAAACTCCAAGCTTACAAACCCC